>NC_092097.1:16222363-16493766 GCF_045679555.1 Salvelinus alpinus | reverse complement strand
GCATGGCCACGCAGCTTCGTGGGTGAACAGGGAGTACAGGAGAGGGCTCAGAACGTCGACCTCTTGTGGGGCCCCAGTGTTGAGGATCAGCGGGGTGGAGATGTTGTTACCTACCCTCACCACCTGGGGGCGGCCCGTCAGGAAGTCCAGGACCCAGTTGCACAGGGCGGGGTCGAGACCCAGGGTCTCGAGCTTGATGACGAGTTTGGAGGGTACTATGGTGTTAAATGCTGAGCTGTAATCGATGAACAGCATTCTCACATAGGTATTCCTCTTGTCCAGATGGGTTAGGGCAGTGTGCAGTGTGGTTGCGATTGCGTCGTACTGCGGACCCATTGGGTCCACAGACGACGCAATCGCAACCACACTGCACACTGCCCTAACCCATCTGGACAAGAGGAATACCTATGTGAGAATGCTGTTCATCGATTACAGCTCAGCATTTAACACCATAGTACCCTCCAAACTCGTCATCAAGCTCGAGACCCTGGGTCTCGACCCCGCCCTGTGCAACTGGGTCCTGGACTTCCTGACGGGCCGCCCCCAGGTGGTGAGGGTAGGTAACAACATCTCCACCCCGCTGATCCTCAACACTGGGGCCCCACAAGGGTGCGTTCTGAGCCCTCTCCTGTACTCCCTGTTCACCCACGACTGCGTGGCCATGCACGCCTCCAACTCAATCATCAAGTTTGCGGATGACACTAGTGGTAGGCTTGATTACCAACAACGACGAGACGGCCTACAGGGAGGAGGTGAGGGCCCTCGGAGTGTGGTGTCAGGAAAATAACCTCACACTCAACGTCAACAAAACAAAGGAGATGATTGTGGACTTCAGGAAACAGCAGAGGGAGCACCCCCCTATCCACATCGACGGGTCAGTAGTGGAGAAGGTGGAAAGTTTTAAGTTCCTCGGTGTACACATCACGGACAAACTGAATTGGTCCACCCACACAGACAGCGTTGTGAAGAAGGCGCAGCAGCGCCTCTTCAACCTCAGGAGGCTGAAGAAATTCGGCTTGTCACCAAAAGCACTCACAAACTTCTACAGATGCACAATCGAGAGCATCCTGTCGGGCTGTATCACCGCCTGGTACGGCAACTGCTCCGCCCACAACCGTAAGGCTCTCCAGAGGGTAGTGAGGTCTGCAGAACGCATCACCGGGGGCAAACTACCTGCCCTCCAGGACACCTACACCACCCGATGTCACAGGAAGGCCATAAAGATCATCAAGGACAACAACCACCCAAGCCACTGCCTGTTCACCCCGCTATCATCCAGAAGGCGAGGTCAGTACAGGTGCATCAAAGCAGGGACCGAGAGACTGAAAAACAGCTTCTATCTCAAGGCCATCAGACTGTTAAACAGCCACCACTAACATTTAGCGGCCGCTGCCAACATACTGACTCAACTCCAGCCACTTTAAAAATGGGAATTGATGGAAATTATGTAAAAATGTACCACTAGCCACTTTAAACAATGCCACTTAATATAATGTTTACATACCCTACATTACTCATCTCATATGTATATACTGTACTCTATATCATCTACTGCATCTTGCCATCTTTATGTAATACATGTACCACTAGCCACTTTAAACTATGCCACTTTATGTTTACATACCCTACAGTACTCATCTCATATGTATATACCGTACTCTATACCATCTACTGCATCTTGCCTATGCCGTTCTGTACCATCACTCATTCATATATCTTTATGTACATATTCTTTATCCCTTTACACTTGTGTGTATAAGGTAGTAGTTGTGGAATTGTTAGGTTAGATTACTTGTTGTTATTACTGCATTGTCGGAACTAGAAGCACAAGCATTTCGCTACACTCGCATTAACATCTGCTAACCATGTGTATGTGACTAATAAAATTTGATTTGATTTGATTTAGTGGCTAATTATATAGCTAATAGGCTTTGTGTTTGTAGATTGATAATGTCTGGGCTCATTTTTGCTTGTTTCTTATCTTCTCCAAATAACATTTTAGAGTTTTTCAATTGTATAGAAATGCAGTAAATGAGCTTCAACTTTCTTAAAATGTATTGGATGAGGCTGTCAACCTCAAAAGGAGGAAAAAGGAAGACAAGCCTCTTTTGTTTCCTGTGTCACATCTAGCCCATCAAGACATTATCCTCATCTGACTAATGATAACCATGGTCTTACTTACACAACCTGAGCCAAGGGACTGGACCCTGAGGGCCACAGAGAGAAGGCCCCGCCTCATTCAGTGACCCTGAATGTAAACAGAGTTGGGGGTTGTACGCTTCATTCAACGTAGTCAGGTCAGTGGGGGACGATACATAAGCTATCCTCTCGGTAGCTACAGCAAGGAACAGCTTGAAATGGAGACGTCTTGAACGGCTGAAGGAATACCCAGTCTCCCCAGCAGACCCAGAATCATAGATAGAGCACAGATGATGAAGATCACTTTACTCATCAATCGTACACAAGGTCTAACCGAAGTTTGACTTCCGCTTTATCCCAACCCCTCTCAAAGACATGCATACAGCAGGGGGCTGCTGCACTGGGGTCCCATGGAGCAGTTGTTTTGGGGGTTTCTTTGCTCAAGGGCACAACGGCAGGCAATGGCATTTAGGATTTGATATCAGCAGCCCTCCAGTTGCCAGCTCACTTCCTGACCAATTTTTACAGTTCGAACTGTCAACCCTACGTTGAGTAAAAGTCTAAAAGTATTTGGTTTTAAATATACTTCTGTATCAAAGGTAAATGTAATTGGTAAAATATAAAAAGTATGAATCATTTTTAAGTCCTTTATATTAAGCAAACCAGATGGCACCATTTTCTTGCGTCCCCATTTTCATTTCCTTGCTGTCCCCAGTCCACCTGGCCGTGCTGCTGCTCCAGTTTCAACTGTTCTGCCTGCGGCTATGGAACCCTGACCTGTTCACCGGACGTGCTACCTGTCCCAGACCTGCTGTTTTCAACTCTCTAGAGACTGCAGGAGCGGTAGAGATACTCTTAATGATCGGCTATGAAAAACCAAAAGCCAATGACATTTACTCCTGAGGTGCTGACTTGCTGCACCCTCAACAACTACTGTGATTATTATTATTTGACCATGCTGGTCATTTATGAAAATTTGAACATCTTGGCCATGTTCTGTTATAATCTCCACCCGGCCCAGCCAGAAGAGGACTGGCCACCCCTCATAGCCTGGTTCCTCTCTAGGTTTCTTCCTAGGTTTTGGCCTTTCTAGGGAGTTTTTCCTGGCTACCGTGCTTCTACACCTGCATTGCTTGCTGTTTGGGGTTTTAGGTTGGGTTTCTGTACAGCACTTTGAGATATCAGCTGATGTAAGAAGGGCTATATAAATACATTTGGGGTGTGTGTGTGTATAGCCAGGGGCACATGCCAACACTCAGACATAATTTACAAACGAGGCAGTAGGGATGACCAGGGATGTTCTCTTGATAAGTGTGTGAATTGGACCATTTTCCTATCCAGTACTTTTGGGTCTTAGGGAAAATGTATGGAGTAAAAAGTACATTATTTTCTTCAGGAATGTAGTGCAGTAAAAGTAAAAATATAAAAAGTACAGATACCCCAAAAAATGACTTAAGTAAAAATACTTTAAAATAGTACTTAAGTACTTTACACCACTGGCTACCTGCCGCCCTCATAAGGATGTGAGATGTCACAGTCCATATGACACAGTAGCAGAGTTGTGTCCTTACACAAAGCCGGGGGTATGACATTGGTTCTTTAAATAGGCTTTATTCATAGATATGCCAAACAAGATAACACCAAGATAACACCACTCTATGTGTCTCTCTGCCATTTGTCCACAACTCATCTGTAATTAATAAATATTTGTGTTCTGTGTTCTGTTCCTGGAGATGACTGATTGGAAGAACATATTCACAGATTACATGTTGATTTGGTTTTTTTTCAGGCACGGAATGGTTAGGTTGCGGTAAGGGTTCAGGTTTGGTTTAGCCATACAGCCAGTCATGTCTGTACAGTGAGAACAGGCAGATCCGTGATGTACCACACACCCCCCGCAAGTAGGGGGGTGGGGGCCACAGGCTCCAGTTGAATCCAGGTGAAAGCTATGATCCCGCCCCCTTAAATCCACTTTAATCAGGTCAGATAAAGAGGAGACAGGTTAAAGGATTTTTAGACCTTGAGACAATTGAGACATGGATTGTGTATGTGTAGAATTGCAGGCAATTTGCTTTAAAACAGCAACATTTCTTTTCAGCCTAATGGCAAAAAAGCTGCATATGTTTCTCCTTCCCCTCTGGCAAAATGTGTCGAATTGTAGGAAGTTAGCTGTTTCCCTGCCCTTGTTGAGACCGCAAAACTGCAGTACGCCATTGAGGCAGATAGTAGATTTACTATCTTGAGAACAGGTAAATGGTCAAATAATATTATTATTATTGGTATGTTTAAGGGAAAGGGGGATAAGGGAGGTACATTTAGAGGGGGGGGGGGAGTTGAAGCACAAATAAGGGGAGAGGAGATGCGGTTAATGGAGCGTGTTTGTGCCGTCAGTAAAAATAATTTTAAAAAAAATTGTACCGCATCAGGGTACATAAACGTGGGCATAGTCAACTCTGGTATCATCATAAAATAACATCTGGACCAAACATTTGTTAGTGAGTCAGTCCTTCACTGAAGTGTAAATGAGATGTCCCCTGTAAATGTCCCCTGTAAAGCAGTTGTACTACAGTGACCTCTCCTGACATGTCTCCATCTATCTGATCATGCCCAAGCTGATGGAGTTTGGGAGTTGTGTTTGGTATGTATGTATGTATGTATACATACATACTGAACAAAAATATAAACACAACATGTAAAGTGTTGGTCCCATGTTTCATGAGCTGAAATAAGATTCCAGAAATATTCCATATGCACAAAAAGCTTATTTCGCAAAATTTCTTTGCATCCCTGTTAGTGATAATTTCTCATCTGACAGGTGTAGAATATCAATAAGCTGATTGAAACAGCATGATCATTACACAGGTGCACCTTGTACTGGGGACAATGAAAGGTCACTAAAATGAGCAGTTTTGTAATACAACACAATGCCACAGATGTCTCAAGTTGAGGGAGCATGCAATTGGCATCTTAACCATAAGCCACCTCCAATATCATTTTAGAGAATTTGGCAGTACGTCCAACCGGCCCCACAACAGCAGACCAGGCGTAACCACGCCAGCCCAGGACCTCCACATCCGGCTCTTCACCTGCGGGATCGTCGGAGACCAGCCACCCGGACAGCTGATGAAAATGTGGGTCTGCACAACTAAAGAATTTCTGGCACAAACTGTCAGAAACCATCTCAGGGAAGCTCATCTGGGTGCTTGTCATCATAACCAGAACCAACAGACCTCGAAGTGCTGTAAAGTCCAAATGAGACCTAAAGCCTCCTTATCAATTACAGAATCGTTTTTCTGATACTTATTACATTTCCGGGAGAAGAAACTGAATGGACACTCAACATTGTCATCATTCTCCTGGAGAAGCACAGCCCCAGCACCGATTTGACTGGCATCTACCTGCAATTTGAAAGGTTTCCCAAAATTTGGTGCTGCCAACATAGGTGCCAAACACAAAAGAGCCTTAACTGCATCAAATGCCTCTTGATACTGGGTGGACCAGAAATTCAGCCTTGGCCTTCAGATTGGTCAGGGGGGACACTACTACCGAAAAGTTTTTACAGAAAGCACGGTAGTAGCCCGCCATTCCCAGGAAGCGCATCAGTTCTTTCTTTGTGGAGGACTGTGGGAACTGCTTCACAGCCTGAACCTTGGCTTCCACGGGACAGACAAATCCCTGACCAACAACCGTGCCTAGGTATGTGACTGTAGCTTTGGCAAACTCACATTTTGCCAAATCAATACCATTGTCCAGCATATACTGCACCTCTGTTTCCAATTGCAGTCTCTTCTCAGATACACGATAAAATCTGTTTGATAGGCTTAGCATCTCCGATGTCTATATCATGCTCAATTAAGTGGGTTTGTGATAGAGTTTCAGAAAACAAAACAGGGTAGTTTCTAATAAGAGCTACCAATTCATCACGTTTCTCAGTGTCTAAATGATCTACCAAAACCCCAAGGTTTTGCAAAGTCTGGGAGTTTTTCAACCGACCTTGTAAGACCTCACCCGAAACTTTAACTTCCTCCTCTTCTCCCCCCTCCACCAAATTAAAGCCACAAGATGCAGTGACTGGAGCAGCAGTCAACGCTGACCTCACCGCTGGAGTGCCTTCAACTTTGCTTAGATCACAGGAGTGATAACATTTTAACAGGTTCACATGGCATAATTTAGAGGACTTCCTATGACTAGGGGTTTCAATAAGATAGTTCAAATCTGACACTTTACGCAACACAGTGAAAGGACCACAGTATTTTGCCTGAAAAGGTGAACTTAGAGGCAGAAGAGCAAGTACACGATCACCGGGACTAAACTCACGCAGCTCAGCCTGTCCGTCATATTTCAGTTTCATTTTCCGTTGAGAACATTTTAGTTTTTCTTTCGCTAGTTCACCAGCCCTATACAACTTCAACCTAAAACCATTTACATAGTCAATAAGGTTCCGAGGTGGTTCCTCAGGCAAACAACCATCCTGCAACACTGCTAAAGGCCCACGCACCTTATGACCAAACACTAAGTCATTTGGGCTAAACCCTGTGCTTTCCTGCACGACTTCCCGAGCAGCTAGTAACAGCCAAGGTAACCCCTCCTCCCAATCTGCAGACAGTTCTGTACAGTATGCACGAAGCAAGGATTTTAAAGTTTGACGAAACCGTTCCAAAGCTCCCTGGCTCTGGGCATGGAACGCAGTAGACTTGTTGTGTTTAACTTTAAGCTGATTGAGAACCTGAGCAAATAAATGGGAGGTAAAGTTAGACCCCTGATCTGACTGGATGGTTTTTGGAATCCCAAATGTTGAAATAAATTGAGGTAACGCTTTAACTACTGATTTTGAAGTTATGGTAAGCAAGGAAAAAGCCTCCGGATATCTAGTTGCTTGACACATAACAGTTAATAAGTAGCTATGACCTGACTTGGACCTTGGTAATGGCCCAACACAATCGATAAGATGCTCAAAAGGTTGCCCTACGGCTGGTATTGGATACAAAGGTGCAGGCTTTACAACCTGATTTGGCTTGCTTGTGCGCTGACACGTATCACAAGTTTTAATAAACTGAGATACATCCCGCTTTAAACGTGGCCAGAAAAAATAAAGAAGTATGCGATCATAAGTTTTACGAACACCCATATGACCTGGTTCTCCTAGACCCTGATCATAGTGTGGAACCCATTTCCTGACCAACAGCCCATCAAGAAGAAAATAACACTGAGCACTATTCCTCACCACTGAATCAGGAACCACTTTATCAAACAGATCAGCCAAAGTAGTATCGGCCTTTTGCTCAGCCATCAATGAATCTCTAGAACTAGTCAACTGTTCTGTCTGGAGTTTGACTGGCAACTCAAGACTTTCTGTACTCTCAATCTCCTTACGAGAGGCCGCGCGGGTAACCGCACAAACTGGAAATACCTCAGGAGACAGTTTGATCCGGAGATTCCCTTGCAGGGGACACTGAAGGTTGCTTCTTACAGATGTTTAGTTTGCCATCTGCCCACACCTTACTACCTGCCAAGTCATTCCCCAAAATCATGTGGACTCCCTCTACTGGCAACTGGGGTCTAACCCCAACATCTACATCACCCTCCACTAGACCACATTTTAGGGTAACTTCATGTAAAGGTCAAGAGAATGGAACTAAACTCATACCACATACCATTACACAACTGCCAGTATCAGACTCTTTAGAGAACGGCAAAACAGATTCCAGAATAAAATAATCTGAAGCTCCAGTGTCTCTTAAGATCTTGATTTAAACATTTTGGTTGCCATTTACCAGGGACACTACACCATCTGAAATAAAGGCTGAAAAATCACAGCGGGAAGACTGAGAATCACACTCAACTAGTGGCTAAAACAGCTCACCCTGGTGGTCAGAGGCTGTAACAGAAGCTGCCATCACAGCAGGTTTAACTTGACCTGACTTTTTGGATTTAAGCCGAGGACAATCTTTCTTCCAATGTCCTTCAACTAAACAGTAGCGACAAGTATTAGCATTAACCGGTGCTTTAAGTCCTCCAGACCCAAACTTCTGCTGAGGCCTTTGGAAAGAAGCTCCAAAAAAAGGTGACCTACTATTCCTAGGAGTAAAGTTATTTTATGGTACATGTCACTGTTTGACTCAAAATGGCTTTTATGTGTTAGCCTGTACTCATCTGCAAGGATTGCTGCATCACTTGGAGACTTAACTTTACGTTCATTCATGTATGTAGCAACCTGGTCAGACACAGAATTTTTTAACTGTTCCAACACAATCAAATTAGACAGACCCTCAAAAGTACTAACTTCAGAAGCTGTACACCAACGATTAAATGCAAAAGTCAAATCACGAACAAACTCAGAATAGGTTTGTGAATCTAACTTTTTCCTGTAACGAAAACGTTGACGATATGCCTCTGGCACAAGCTCGTAGACCTTCAGAACTGCTGCTTTAACAAAAACTTTACTGTCAGCTACACTCAGTGCTGCAAAAGCCTCACGTGCTTTACCTGTAAGTACACATTGCAACAACATAGTCATGTCCAAATCTGACCAAGCTCTAGTTTCCGCAATACGCTCAAATAAAGCAAAGTATGTGTCTGGATCTGACTCATCAAATTTAGGCAACAAACGAAGATTCTGTGAAACATCAAACTGTAGTAGTCCTTCTGGTCTATTAGCATTTCTCAATCGCTCTCTCCAACTGCATTTGCAACAGCTCCCTCTGCTGCTCAAAAGTTAATGAAGGGCTAGACTGAAAACTTGCACCCTCACGACTAGCAGACTGACCGCCAAAAACACCCATTTCCCTAAGACCCTGCTTTAAGCTAGTTTTAACAGTCTCTTAATTTTTTTTATCAACAATCTCAATCTGATAATGTTCAGCAATTTCAATTAACTGCTCCTTAGTACACAACTCTAAGACTACCTCGGAAGGAGCGTGAACAAAACTACTCAAAATGGAAGACATTTTCCTCAACCAATACAACTATTACAAATGCTCCAAAAACACACAACTCACCTGCTGTCAGTCTGGGTTCAAGGACAGGAGCCACACCCCACTATCCTCCAAAAACAACTAACTAACTGGCCCTGGTCTTCGTGCAGTCACGTGGTGGGGTTTTATGCACACAAAACCAGTGGAGTGGAAAAGACAACCAGAAACTGGCGGCCCTCCCATAACCACGGAGGTGCTCCCGAGCCAATGTAAGGGAAAAGGGATGCTCTACCCACGTTCACTGCCACCGAAAACAAAAACACCATGAGCCTCCTATTGACACTCGCTGATAAGCCTGAACAGGAGAGGACTCCCACCGGAACAAAACCCAGAAAACCCAGAGTGAATTGCTTAGCTACCAAGCTATCTGAACCAAAAGAACACATGGCGCTCAATGCTCTCTTCAAAAAAAATTGGCCCAACCAAAACATCCCCTCAAACAATTTTTTTGGGGGGCAATCTGAACTAAACTAACCCAAGTTAACTACTGTCCCGGACGAGCCCCCACTTGTCACAGGCCGGCTCATAGCCTGTGACAAAAATGAGGGGACACGAACAACAGGTATAGGCCAATTAAAAATGTTCTTTATTATAAACCAAACTATTAACTTTAAACTAAGAAAAAGGAATGAGGTGTGGAAGTATCATAATGTAAGGTGTATGTAAAGTGCATGGATGCGTGAATCTGTGTGTGTGAATATGACTGAGTGAAAACTATGCAAAACTACAAAGGAACAAATAAAACAGGATCATACCTGGAGGGGCAGAGAGAGAGAGATTAGTGAAGCAGCAGTTTAAATACCCTGAGCCCAGGTGACTCCAATCACTAACGACCCTCCTCTGCCTGCAGGAGGAGCCGTGACAACAGCGTGTTCCAATTCCCGCCAATATTCATCAACTTCGCACAGCCATTGAAGGAGTGGGACAACATTGCACAGGACACAATCTACAGCCTGATCAACTCTATGTGAAGGAGATTTCGCACTGCGTGAGGCAAATGGTCACACCAGATACCATTTTTTTTAAATCCATGCCCCTACCTTTTTGTAAGATATCTGTGACCAACTGATGCATATCTGTATTCCCAGTCATGTGAAATCCATAGATTAGAGCCCAATGAATTTTTTTCAATTGACTGGTTTCCTTATATGAACTGTAAAATCTTTTAAATTGTTGGTTATTTTTGCTCAGTGAAGTTACAGTACATATCCCTTGTTTACTCTTCCCTAGTGACAGATAGATGGGGTGTCACATCACTCGTGCCTCAGTCATAGCAATGTTTTCCTTTTGTCTAACTGATCCTGTGTAATCTGTGGGGACATCCAGGCAATTACTGATATTCTATCAGCCACAATGGGAGAGATCTGTAATCTACTTAACATTTGATATTCATAGGTCAAATATTTTATACATTGGAAGACATGTCATTTCATGACTGATAATCTCCTCCCTCGTCAATAAAGCATGTTCATACCATTGACAGTGTTAGATCAGTTCATACTGGAGTGATCTTGTCCCTCTGGTGGGTAGAAGTGGTCCCTGCAGCTCAAGTCAGAGGAACAGGAGTTTTAACCCAACTATTGTGGCTGAATTAGAACAAGAACTAAATACTGGAATTATGCCATTTGATACAAAAACAAGGATAGATCATAACATGTTAATTCTTACTAATCTAATTCTGTGTGGGACAATGACTCACAAACATGTTTTACTTGAATGTCAGAATGAGTTTATGTACAATAGGACAGAAACAAAACATTACCTCAATTCATAAATACTTCTCCACAACTGGTTGTACAGTGCTATGATTGTACACTGCATGTGTTCAGGTGTCCCCCTCTGTTCTCCAGAGCAGTACCAGGTGCCTGAAAAGGCTCAGTGATACTAACAATATTCTGTATTACAATCTTTCAAGATCATCAGTGACAAATACAAGGAAATAGAACACTCAACTTATGCACACCCTCAACACACCATGGTTCTCTCCCTCATAACCAACTAGAACTGAAGTAGTGAGAGGAGATGGAGAGAAGGCCTGGAGTCCATACTGGTCTGTGCTAATGAGCTGAGGCAGTTCTCGGTTCTTTACTCTTGCAGTGATGGGAGGAGTATGGAAGTGGAGGAGCGTAGCAACACTATGGGGGATCTTAGAAGCGGAGCCAGTACATGGCACTGCGCATCCTGTTGTAGTCAGGCAGCTGCTCAATAGGGCCTGTACAACAGAGAGAAAGACAGATGAGAGAAGGATAGAGTCTGGACTTCCAGACTCTATCCTAGACAAGAGGATAAAGGTGCAAAGGCTGCTTGGAAGGAATACTGATGTGTGGTAACTAGGGATGCAAATTTCTGTAAATTTTTCTGCCGAATGACGACCATCATTAACCGGTCAACAAACTTAATTTTTTACCAAGGTAAAATAGTGATCAACAAACTATGCATGCATACAAGGAACTGACATTTTTCATTAAGAGCTTAATGGAAACATGCAACAATAACAAGCCTATTGTCTTAGTCAAAAGACTATAGCCTATTATTTAACATCCACCTCCTGTAATGAAGCAGACAATTTAACATTCAAACATTTGCCAAAATGCAATAGTGGGCAAACACTGTTCTGAACAGCGCACCCAAGGCTCCCGAGTAGTGCAGCGGTCTAAGGCACTGCATCTCAGTGCTAGCAGACGTCACTACAGGCCCTGATTCAATCCCGGGCTGTATCACAACCGGCCGTGATCGGGAGTCCGATAGGGAGGCGCACAATTGGCCCGGCGTCATCCGGGTTTGGCCAGGGTAGGCCGTCATTATAAAATAAGAATTTGTTCTTAACTGACTTGCCTAGTTAAAATAAAGGTTAAATTAAACCTAATGCGAGCGATTCCATATTAGAAATCTCAGAAACAGAGGGATTCTAATAGCAACAACTACAATGGGTTGTTAATATGACTAGGATTGTGCTTCTGGACAACAAAAATAAGTTGATATGAAAACCAATAGAACAGGAAAGAATTGCTGGTTAATGTCAAGAGGAAGACTTTATAAAATAATTGGCTCCAATTAACAATATGTCCCACTTGGATTTTGGCAAGGCTACTTTGAAGCAAGGTAAGAATTGCCTCTATGAACTAAAGTAAAACGTTCAGGTTTCAAACAATTCTACTGCCTCAAGGTCACATTGCAAAGTGGCGTGTGACGCGCTGATAGCCTCCCGCTGACTATGGTCTACGCACACAAATGGGAGGTGTGCTTTAATTATGTGTTGAGATGGAGAAATAAAGTAGCTCTAAAATCATGGCCATCAACAGTTACACTCGATTGCATTTAGAATAGTTATTTGTTGCGCAATGACTGGGCTTACGAAAGCACGTTTCACTCCTGTACCGGCTTTTTGAGGAGCTGCTCTTGTGCTGTCTGACAGGTGATAGGCTATTCCGTTTCTCAAACTAGGCTCTGTAAGCTGTGCGCATGTGATAAGATTTTTTTTAAACCTAGAGACCGATAAGCATGACCAGTCAAAGGTATTTTTCGGCAGCTAACCAATTTAAGTCAACATCCCTTGTGGTAACTTACCAACAGCAGAAACGGCGGGACACTTGTCATAGATGTATTTGGAGCAGACGTCACGCACCATCTTGGGCGTCACAGCCTGGGGGGGAGACAGGGACAGAGATGGTAGGAAGAATGTGGGTGAACGCAGTGGGGGTCGGTTTGGAAGAAAGAGGCGCAGAAATAGCACCCTCTAGGTGGTAGGAGGGTGTAACAGCCGTATGTTTGGGCAGTGAAGGGGGTTGTACTCACGTTGATGCGGACGTCCCACTCGGCTAGAGGGATACGGCGGCCGTAGTTCAGGACATGTCTGCCGATGTCATCACATATCGGTGTCGTTCCTACAGGAGAGCAGTAAGGCAGTGTTAGTGGGGACCAAGGAGTACTAGTTCACCATGTCATCTCCAGTACCACACCAACATTAAAACGGGAAAAAACAGCACATTTCTATGTTTTGTAGTAAGAGGAAGATGAGTTTTTCCAATTAAATCAACCAATTAGAAGGCAACACCTACTCACAATTGGTTAAAATCACACCGATGTCATTGGAAACACACATCTTCCTCTTTCAATACAAAACAAATGCGCCAATTTTTTTATTTTTACATGTTGATGTTGGTGTGGTGCTGGAGATGAGAACATTTCTGAAATGTCCATTGAAGTTTCTTATGGGCTACATGAGGTAAAGATCTTACCGTTGAGCTGTCCCACCAGGCTGGCCTTGAGGGCATTCTTGGCTCTGGCAATGTCACTCTCTGTCACTGTGGTGCACAAGTTCATCCTTCAGGGAGAGAAAGGAAAAAGGTGGGTCAATACCATCAAATGTAAAAATACACAGGCTGAGGACAAGTGTTCAACGAGGACTGCATCCATGTGTAGCGCTTGAGTGTACGTATTGTAAATCCCAACTAACCATGCGTTCTGTGACCAGTGCATCATGTCGTCGATGTGGTGTTTGTCAGTGACAAAGTAGATGCCCAGCAGACCAGTGTCGCTGTAGGAGGAGTGGAAGGCCTGGAAGCTGTGGCACAGACTCTCCTCTGAGGCTAGACGAGCCAGGCGACTGCTCAGGTGCTTTCCACCACCGAAAGTGATGTCATAGCTGCCAATGATGGAGTTGGCCACCATGAGAGGCACTATGTCTGGGCTGGCGGCACTGGCACCCTCCACGGCGATGGCAATGTGTGCCAGGGGCATATCGTCATCACGCATGCGGATCTACAAAGAGGGAGACAACGCAGGGTTAACAATATGAACATTCTTAATAGAACATAGAAGAAAAGCTCCGGGCCTCCCGAGTGGCGCAGCGGTATAAGGCACTGCATCACTACAGCCTGGGGTTCCATCCCATTACCGGCCGTGACCGGGAGTCCCACAATTGTCCCAGCGTTGTCCAGGTTAGTGGAGGGTTTGGCCGGGGGCTTTACTTGGCTCATCACGCCCTAGTCGACTCATTGTGGCGGGCCGGGCACCTGCAGGCTGACTTCGGTCATCAGCTAAACGGTGTTTCCTCCGTCACATTGAAGCAGCCGGCTTCCGGGTTAAGCGAGCGGGTGTCAAGAAGCACGGTTTGGCGGGTCATATTAGAGTCTCTCTCTCTCTCTCTCATTGGGGAGTTCCAGCAATGAGACAAGATTGTAATCACGGAAAGGGGGTGGATGTGACAGAATAAACCCTCTGATGGGATGCCTGTGCCCTTGTTCAGACATCGGTAAATTCAGACAGAGACCGGAGCGTTCCTCACCTCGCTGCCAGAGAAGCGGCAGGGGGACAAAACAGGCACAGCATCATCCTCGTACTCAAAGGAAACGCCACTGAAGTGCTGCTTGGCCAACCCAACCAGCTCCTCGTGAGTCACACCTACACAGGAGACAGGCAGTGAGCCATTACAAACAAGGACGACATTACACACACAAAACAATCAATCAGGGCCGGTTTGTATTTGCATATTATACCTCTCTACACAGCCTTAACATGGCAGTGTTAATGTATGGGAGACATACCTCCAGCAGCTGCCAGCACCATGCGGGGGGCCTTGTAGTGGCTCCTGATGAAATCTACCAGATCCTGTCGACTCAAAGTCCTGAAGGGAAGAGACAGATCAAAACTAACTCGGAATGCTGTGAAATGTAACAGGATGCTGTAACGGGTATGTGGGACTTCCCCTAGTGTTTTGGCTTGGCCCTAGCATGCTCTGACCCAATAAGATTCCCTGGTAGGCTCAGTGTGTGTGTACCTGGCGTTTTGGGATGGCCCCAGAACACTGTGTCCTAAGGGGGTGCCCTGGAAAGCTGTGGCGTGCAGCAGGTCCAGACACACGTCCTGCAGACTGCCCTCCACCTCCTCCAGCTCTTTCAGCACTACACTCCTCTGCTGCTCAATGTCAGCCTCGCTCAGGGCATTGCTCTGCAGCACCTCAGATAACAGCGCCACCGCTGGGAATAGAGTACTGATTCAGTACACACACACACACATATATATATATAGCCACGACAATAACTAGAGGACATGCACAGTAAACTATACTGAACAAAAATATAAACACAACATGTAGTGTTGGTCCCATGTTTCACGAGCTGAAATAATAGATCTCAGAAATGTTCCATACGCACAAATTTGTTTACATCCCTATTAGTGAGCATTTTTCCTTTGCCAATGTAACCCATCCACCTGGCAGGTGTGGCATATCAAGAAGCGAATTAAACAGCGTGATCATTACACCGGTGCACCTTGTACTGGGGACAATAAAAGGCCTCTCTAAAATGTGCAGATGTCACAACACAATGCCATAGGTGTCTGAAGTTGAAGGAGGGTGCAACTGGCATGCTGACTGCAGGAATGTCAACTAGAGCTGTTGCCAGAGAATGTAATGTTAATTTCACTACCATAAACTGCCTCCAAAGTCGTTTTAGAGAACTTGGCAGGGAGTCCAACCGGCCTCACAACCACAGACCAGGACTGCCACATCCAGCTACATCACCTGTGGGACTGTCTGAGGGGGGTGGGAGGGGTGATGAGCATTTGTTTAATAAAGCCCCTTTGTGGAGAAACTCATTCTGATTGGCTGGGCCTGGCTGCCAAGTGGGTAGGCCTTTGCCCTCAAATGGCTGCGCCCCTGCAGAGTCATGTGAAATCCATAGATGAGGGCCTAATTAATTAATTTCAATTGACTGATTTCCTTACGAACTGTAACTGTCAAATTGTTAATTGTTGCGTTTATTTTGTTCAGTATAATTGACCAAAAGGCAACAGGTGCTTTACAACTACAGTGGATTCGGAAAGTATCCAGACCCCTTCATGTTTTCCACATTTTGTTACGTTAGTCTTATTCTAAAATTGATGAAATTACATGTTTACCTCAATCTACACACAATACCCAATAATGACCTAGCAAGAACAGTTTTTTCAAAAAGTATTCAGACCCTTTGCTATGAGACTCGAAATTGAGCTCAAGTGCATCCTGTTTCCATTGATCATTCTTGAGATGTTTCTACAACTTGATTGGAGTCCACCTGTTGTAAATTCAATTGATTGCACATGATTTGGAAAGGCACACACCTGTCTATATAAGGTCCCACAGTTGACAGTGCATGTCAGAGCAAAAACCAAGCCATGAGGTCAAAGGAATTGTCTGTAGAGCGCCGAGACAGGATTGTGTCGAGGCACAGATCTGGGAAAGGGTACAAAAACATTTCTGCAGCGTTCAAGGTCCCCAAGAATACAAGAAGGGCCTTGGTCAAGGAGGTGACCAAGAACCCAATGGTCACTGACAGAACTCCAGAGTTCCTCTGTGGAGATGGGAGAACCTTCCAGATTGGTGGAGTGCTGCAGAGATGTTGTCAATCAGGCCTTTATGGTAGAGTGGCCAGGCGGATGCCACTCCTCAGTAAAAGGCACGACAACCCGCTTGGAATTAACCAAAAGGCACGTAAAGGACTCTCAGACCATAAGAAACAAGATCCTCTGGTCTGATGAAACCAGGATTGACTATTTGGCCTGAATGCCAAGCATCACATCTGGAGGAAACCTGGCACCATCCCTACGGTGAAGCTTGGTGGTGGCAGAATTTTGCTGTGGGGATGTTTTTCAGCGGCAGGGACTAGGAGACTAGTCAAGGTAAAGATGAACGGAGCAAAGTACAGAGAGATCCTTGATGAAAACCTGCTCCAGAGCACTCAGGACCTCAGACTGGGGCACAGTTTCACCTTCCAAAAGGACAACGACACTAAGCACACAGTCTATCCAATGCAGGAGTGTCCTCAGGACAAGTCTCTGAATGTCCTTAAGAGGCCCAGCCAGAGCCCGGATTTGAACCCGATCGAACATCTCTGGAGAGACCTGAAAATAGCTGCCGTGACGCTTCCCATCCAAACTGACAGAGCTTGAGAGGATCGCTGCCAAAGGTGCTCCAACGAAGTACTGAGTAAAGGGTCTGAATACGTATGTGATTGTCTAAAAAACAGTTTTTGCTTTGTCATTATGGGTTGTGTGTAGAGCTGATGAGGGGAAAAAACAATGATCAGTTTTAGAATAAGGCTGTAATGTAACAAAACGTGTAAAAGGTGATGGGTCTGAATACTTCCCGAATGCACTGTATATACACAAACACTCCCTCTCTATGACCAGGGGCTTATAAGAACCCCACCCCACATACACACTGAATTATCACATCTTATAAACAGTCTCCATTCCTTATTCCTGTCTCATTGTGTCTGCAGGTGTCTGGTTGGCACACCTTTGGGCAGGTCCTTGGCCAGGGTCTTCATGTAGTAGGCAGTGTGCTCCCGGGAAGTGTATGCACTCAGGTGAGCACCCATGGACTCCACCTGCTGCTCCAGGGCCATCTGGGGGTGCTTCTTTGTCCCCTGGGGAAAAGAAACAAAGGGAAAAGGGGGAGAACAGAAAAGTGTCAAATGCTTTTGGGCCAGTCTGGTGCAGTAGTTAAGTGTGAAATCCCTTATGAGACTCAAGGTAGATGTCACAGCTGTTATGTACCTTGAAAGCCATATGCTCCAGGAAGAACCCAGCTCCATTGTTCTTCTCAGTCTCGTAGCGACTTCCACAGTTGATCCACAACCCAACCTGAGAGAGAGTACAGGTGGAACTTATACCGTGCTGCGCAAAAAAATAGACAGCCAGGTTCATCTGAAATGTGACTGTATTACGCAATGTTTCCCAAAACCATCATGAACAGTACTTAGATTGTATAATCAATGACACAGCAGAGGTCCTTACAGTGCATGTGCCATGTCCAGTCTCCTCGGATGCGATCCTCAGGCCATTGTCCAGGGCAGTGAGACGGGTCTCCGGAGCTCCTAGAAGGCTCTGGGCGTAGGTCACCGTCGCCTGGCCACGCCGTAGAGACAGCAGGATGGGCTAGAGGGAGAGGATAGTCAGCTGTGAAGAGATTCTTTAGCAAATAGTAAATTAATTTGGTTGTGTTGATAAAGACTACAGCTGGTGTACGGATTCCATGTATGAAATTGTTGAAATAATTTGTAGTAATGGGATATAGAGTCAGCAAAATATGAATTTTTCCAACTCAATGTCATCATGGCCAATAAAAAATTTAAATGGACAAGAGAAAGTGCTTGTGGGGTGATCTGCTGACTTGATCCCACAATAAGTGATAGCTACCAATTTACATGTACAGCCTGTCGACCTTGCTAGCTAATACGTTGGAGGTAACAGTGAGGGGCTATTTTTTTTTATATTCAGTGAGGGTCCGTCAAGAAAACACTTCACCGGTTAGCTAGCATAGCAGCCCACTACAGTTTGCAGTCAAAATAAACTTAATAGTTAGCCAAGATCATATAATGACTTTCTAGCGAGCTCAAATTAACATATGGCCAGTGGAATGTGATTACCAGTCAGCAACGCAACTGGTCGACTACTAAAATATACTGTCATCATTTATCTGGACAAGAGGTAACCAACATCTGCTAGCTAACTGGTTAACTTAACGATTGGGCAGATAGCTAAGGACAACGCGGAAGATGGTCCAAATGACCTTGGGTTAGTTATTAAAATCGAATAAACGCAGGTATAGGTTAACTAACATGATGTCAACATTTCCACTCATATTACGTAATCTACAGTGATGTGTTGCGCCTTTCCTGCCAATATAATGTTTACCGGCTAGCTATCACTTTGTCTGGTTACACAGCCAAGATAGCTCGCTAACGAGCTACAGCCAGAGACATACCTCTGCTACAGCCTACACAGGGGCCTACTTTTTTTCGCTGTGGTGAAGGAAATGCAGATACCAACCAACAACGTTATTTTCCTTACAGACCCCTCAAATGCCAAGATGTTCCTGAATACTTACGCTACGTGCTTTGGCTAGGGCTCGACCCACCGTGCTCCCGACTCCGCACACGGACGCTGCCATCTTTTCCTGGCAAATAAAGAAAGATCAGCTGCGCGCACGTTCCACAACGTGGACGCACGCGAAGTCCTGTATAGAACTGTGACGTCAGCGGTTGACGCAAGCAGCAGCAGCGTCAACAAGTCGGACAAAGGCTACACTGTAGCAGCATACACTGTTATCTAAATGACAGTATTATACAGAAATGCTAAACAATCTAGCTAAGTGGATTCAATCCTGACTTTATTATAATGAGGTAGGCCTACAATGGCTGAGTGCAAAAAACTGCTTAAAACATTAAGCAACAGTAGTCCAATACCCCCCTCTGTCAGGAGCTCTTGTAAGTTCCCCTCCATACACATATGGTCCTGATCACCCTATGGGTGAGGTTCTTGTGCCTGGAGATGTTCTGGAACCTGATCCCAGCATGGGGTACCAGAGGAGTGGGCACAAGCAGGGCAGGGGGCTCCTTGTCTGGGTCTTGAAGGTTGATGACCCCCAGAGGAAGGAAACGGCTTTTGTAACTATCAGGGGCAGCAGGGGGCTTATAACTCTGGGGCCTTATAACCCGGGGTCTCTACCAGCAGTCCATGGTATGGGACTGGGTGGCAGATGGAGGGAGTTGACAAGGCTCAGGCGCTGCAACCTCCAGGACTCTCTGGCCAGCAGCCTTCAGGCACCTCTTAGAAGAGGCCGGCTTGGGTTTCTCTGCCACAGCCTCGTTGTCCTTGCTTTGGTGATGCCGTCTGGGTAGAGACTCTGGGGAATTGGATGTTTTTTTAGGATGACGGCGGGCCATTTTATCTGAGAGCCCTCAACAAGGAGGTTGACCCCCACATACTGAGGCACCTCCCTGTTGCCTATAGACAGAGAGCAAGAGAGAACATCTGTATAACCTCTTATTCAGGGCAGAGGTAGTCTGGCTAACACCGAACTCTCAAAGTCCTCCTGACGTCAGAGTCTGGAATGGATCTTTGGTGTCGGCACAATGTGTCGATAATGAATGGAGTTGTGCTTTTACTGGTTGCCTCTGTCTTTCTCACTCAAACACCCACACACACAGCCTCCGAGTGAGATTTATTGGTTCCCAGTCTTTAAACTTAAATCCATTTTTATCTAAGTTCTACCAGAATGTTATATGTGCAACCAGAGGGAAAAAACTAGACCACCTTTACTCCACACACAGAGATGCGTACAAAGCTCTCCCTCGTTCTCCAAATGGCAAATCTGACCATTACTATATCCTCCTGATTCCTGCTTACAAGCAAAAACTAAAGCAGGAAGTACCAGTGACTCGCTTAACACGGAAGTGGTCAGATGACGCAGATGCTAAACTACAAGACTGTTTTGCTAGCACAGACCGGAATATGTTCCGGGATTCTTCCGATGGCATTGAGGAGTACACCACATCAGTCACAGGCTTCATCAATAAGTACATCGATGAAGTCATCCCTACAGTGACCGTACGTACATACCCCAACCAGAAGCCATGGATTACAGGCAACATCAGCACAGAGCTAAAGGGTAGAGCTGCCGCTTTCAAGGAGCGGGGCTCTAACCCGCTCCTTAAAGCAAATTTTCTGCACTTCTTCACATTTTGCCATGCAGTTGAGAGGAAATGTTGCAGTTTTAAAGAGAATTTTATGCAATTGACATATTCTGCCATGGAGCTAAGAGAACATTTTGCTGTTTTAAAGCAAATTTACTGCAATTCTATGTGTTTTGCCATGGTTAAATCTGTGTTCTTTTGCTCAAACATAATAACAAAATATATACTGCTAAACCTTCCATTTTCAATTCTCCCTGACTGTCTAGCTTTTATGTTGGTGATTGTTAGTTCTCAACGATTATATTATATGTTATATAATCGTTTGAATGGAATGTTGGCATACAGTGATGGGGGGATTTTTTAAACAAATAATAATAAATCGCTACAGTTACATATTGGAATATTATTTTTGACAATATCGCAATATTATTTTTTGCACTAGTTGGCTGTACCTGCACCAAAACTACAGAGGCCTCATTTATCAATCATGCTTAGGCACAAAATAGTGCGTAAACCAAGCGTGGGATCATTTCCACGCAAAGTGTGAGACTTAACAATATGAACCTTGTAAGAAAAACTTTTATGCTCATATATGCTTGAAGCCAAGATAGGCCTTTATATCTATGCATTAGCTTTTAGTAACAAAAGGCAAAGCAAATGAACTTATATTACAAGTGTGTTTGCAGTATGTTGCACAACCTGCCTCTGGCATGCCATACTAATGTTTCCTCTTACAGCCAAGAAAACAGGAACTGGGTCAACCGCAGAGGTCTAAGGGACTTCATCTTGTGATGACATATCTGCTGATGGCTGGAAGACACACACACACACACACACCACCCACGCACATTCACACTCAAACACAGAGAACCACACACACTGCATTAATACCTAATAGAGCTTCTAGGGATCCTAAGCTTATTAACATTGTGCACCCACGGCAGTTGGGAAATTCAAAACAGACATTAAGCAAGGGACATTCTTCAACAACAATGGTGGACCAATAAGCATGGACTACGCCCGGACCAGAGCCAACCAGAGGACCAGGACTTCAAAGAATCAACCTACTTTCTGTACTGTATATAATCTGTAATCAACCTGTTTTAGGGGCTCTCCTCTTTCAGCTCACTCAGAGTTTTTAGACGGAGCCCCGCATGCGCAGTACCAAATATATTTACTCTGAATAAACTGCTGATTGTTAAACTTTAACTCCTCGTCTGAGTCGATCCTTGACCGACTCGCTCACCTGTGCACCTCACCTTTTATCAACAACCTAAGTGTGTGTAAATGTACACACAGCCATGGCCATGTGTACACACAGTCCCAAATGGTTGTCAAGCATAGAATGGGAAAAATATCCACTATATATACAAAAGTATGTGGATACACCTTCAAATTAGTGGATTAGGCGATTTCAGCCACACTCATTGCTGACAGGTGTATCAAATCAAGCACAAAGCCATGCAATCATAGACACACATTGGCAGTAGAATGACCTTACTGAAGAGCTCAGTGACTGTTATTGTGAAGTGGAAATGTCTAGGAACAACATCGGCTCAGCTGCGAAGTGGTAGGCCACACAAGCTCACAGAACGGGATCGCCGAGTGCTGAAGCTTGTAAAAATCGTTATAGGAAATTAGCGACAAAGTGAAATTTGGAATCAACATTGAAAAACATAGTAGCAACTAGGTGAAAATGCCCCCTCAGCTGTCTAGTGTCTCCACTGAGTAGGGCTGGGAGGAGAAGCTTAGGTAGCACTTCTTATAGAACCAGACAGTAAGAGGGTTCCAGTCAGTCACAAGAAACAACTGACGCAGGTCAAACTTGGTGCCGTGCACCAGCAGCGGGTGTTCCAGGTACTTCTGCACCACCCACTTACTGTCCACCAGCTTCAGGATGTCATCCAGCCTTTTGGCACACGTGATGCCTGCACAGCTGGAGGGACATGGAAGAGACACATAAACAACATAACTGTTGGGGTACACTGTAAGTATCAAATAAACACACTTAAATAAAGTCACGTCTCTTCTCCTCTTGGAACACACACACCTCTGCGCCGGGACTTGGCCCCAGGTTTGACGATCCATATGTTGTGGATTCTGTCTGTGTCTAACTATGGACTGACCTCACAAAGCCTACGCAACATGGCCTGACAGCTGTCCACATAGTGAACACGGTCCTCTATCTCTACACCATCACTGAGAAAGGGAGGGAGAGAGAAGTACCAATAAGATGCAAAGAGCTGCATGTACTGACATGAAAGAGACACATAATAATCATACTATATAGAATACTTACTGGACAACCAGGTAGTAATTGTGGATGAACTCCAGCCACTCTTGTTCTGTTAGGGGATGGCTGTGTTTCCAAAGCAATGTATATGTCATTGTGTTCCAAACTTTCCAGGAAGTCCTGGCACACTTGTAGTCAAATCAAATCAAAGTTTGTCACGTGCGCCGTATACAACAGGTGTAGACCTTACAGGGAAATGCTTACTTACAGGCCCTAACCAACAGTGCAAATTTTAAGTAAAAAATAGGTATTAGGTGAACAATAGATAAGTAAAGAAATAAAAACAACAGTAAAAAGATAGTGTAAAATAACAGCAGCGAGGCTATATACAGGCACCGGTTAGTCGGGCTAATTGAGGTAGTATATACATGTAGGTATGGTTGAAGTGACTGTGCATATATGATAAACAGAGAGTAGCAGTAGCGTAAAGAGTGGTTGGCAGATGGTCGGTGGCGGGACACAATGTAGATAGCCCGGTTAGCCAATGTGCAGGGGCACTGGTTAGTCGGGCTAATTGAGGTAATATGTACATGAATGTATAGTTAAAGTGACTATGCATATATGATATACAGAGAGTAGCAGCAGTGTAGCAGCAGTGTAAAAAAGTGGTTGGGGGGGGCACACAATGCAAATAGTGCGCTGTCAATCATTCTGGGGGCCACCAATGACATGGCTTGATGCTTGCATGCCTTCTTCTGAGGTAAATGATTGGACAATAAAATGAAACCCGTAGCTCCGTTTGACATACATTGGGGGGGATTGATGAGGTATGCCTCTTTTTGTGAGGAATGTTTTACTTTAACATGATTGATCAGTTGATCCAGCTTGTGCCACCTCCCTCTCCTCTCTCGCCCGGACTCCTCTTTCTCCTGTAGTCCTTTTTACCTTGTCAGCTCGGCGATTCGGTTACTGGCCCAAAGCTCTAACCACTAGGCTACCTGCCCTCCCTGGAGTTGGAGATTCCTAAAATGAAAGGTGGGAAGTAAGACGATGAATATAAACAGAGGGGTATAGTCAGAGAAATCGGGGTAGGAGAAAAGTATGGAAAACTAAAGGGATGAAAAGGCAGTACTGTAAATCCCACCAAGACTAATTAAGTGACGCATTCCGTTAGAGGGGGGAAATAGGAAGATCAGAGAAAGAGGGTTTGGGATAGAGAGCGGTGAGGATTCTGACCTCTAAACTCATGTTTCTCATCATCTGCCCCCAGCCTGTAGCAGCTGGGTATAACGAGTCAGGGTCTGCAGCATCAAACCAAATGATCACAGTGAAAAGGTAAAGAGTTTTCTATTTTCAGGGTCTCCCCTGTGAAAGTCATCCAACCTTGGTGGTGAAGGTGCCTGCTTTGGCATAGTGACTGGTCATCTACTCCTTTTGTAATGAGCGGTTGTCGATTGTCTCTCTATGTGTCATCCAATAGAAATATGACGTTTTGTCCTCAGCAAAAAGATGAGCAGTCGTTATGTCCGACTGTCAAAAAGATGAGTGGGGAAAATCCACAAAAACTTTGTGCTACATGAATTGATCATATGAAAACATAAGCCACACACACACACACACACACACACACACACACACACACACACACACACACACACACACACACACACACACACACACACACACACACACACACACACACACACACACACACACACACACACCCTTGAGCAAGGCAGTTAACCCCCAACAACAACTGCTCCCTGGGCACCGATGACGTCAATCAAGGCAGCCCCTTGCACCTCTCCGATCAGATGGGTTGGGTTAAAAGACACATTTTGGTTGAATGCATTCAGTTGTACAACTGACTAGGTATTCCCTTTCCCTTTATTGTCATCTGGGTCTGTCTCTCTGGGCTGTCTAAACAGATCATACAGGGAGATTACAATCTAGTCTTTAAGATAATGGTCAATGGTGATTAACAAACTGGTGAGAAGGAATTACTACAATTTGCAGTGGCCCTCCTGCCTCACCATTGTCATCAGCATCATCATCCTCCTCATCTCCACGGCGACAGTGCTGGTTTCGACATGGCAGACAATGCTCTACCCATCCCCTAGCCCTTAGGGCAGCCCGAACCCCAGTGTATGGACGCGGTATGGAGAACACCTTACGCATGAGAGAGAGAGAGAGAGAGAGAGAGAGAGAGAGAGAGAGAGAGAGAGAGAGAGAGAGAGAGAGAGAGAGAGAGAGAGAGAGAGAGACCCGGCCCATCACAACACAGCTCTACTAGACCAGGGCCTTCACAACACAGCTCTACTAGACCAGGCCCATCACAACACAGCTCTACTGGACCAGGCCCATCACAACACAGCCCATCACAACACAGCTCTACTGGACCAGGCCCATCAGAACACAGCTCTACTGGACCAGGCCCATCACAACACATCTCTACTAGACCTGGCCCATCACAACACATCTCTACTACACCTGGCCCATCACAACACAGCTCTACTGGACCTGGCCCGTCACAACACATCTCTACTGGACCTGGCCCATCACAACACAGCTCTGACCACTACTCCAGGGTCGGACAGAACACTGTCCTTCAGAGAAGTACACCACATGATGCAGTCCACACCATGTATCATTCAGATCATCAGCCTACATATGCTGAGGTAACCTCTGGCAAAAGACACCTAGAACAATCAGAGATAGGAGAGGTGCGCCAACTACTGCAACTAATATGCAGACTACTGGGCTAGACGGGCACGCACACACACGCACGCGCACACACACACACACAGGGTTGCAGATTGCATTGTACTTATTTTTTATGCAGTCTTATTCCATTCTTATTCATTTGTTTACAACTATTCTTAATTTTTTATTGGCACCGGTATAATAATAATATTTATATATAATGGTGTGTGTGTATGTATGTATGTATGTATGTATGTATGTATGTATGTATGTATGTATGTATGTATGTATGTATGTATGTATGTATGTATGTATGTATGTATGTATGTATGTGTGTGTGTGTGTGTGTGTGTGTGTGTGTGTGTGTGTGTGTGTGTGTGTGTGTGTGTGTGTGTGTGTGTGTGTGTGTGTGTGTGTGTGTGTATGTATATGTATATATATATGTATGTATATGTATATATATATATATATATTATTTTGTATTGTTTTCAATGTACTTTACTCAAACCAGTGAATATCACTTATTATAAATGAGATCATTAACTATCAGCTCTTGGAATATCCAGGGACTTTACTCTTCACATTTTGGTTATAAAACAACAAATCCAGAATTTATTAAAAACATCCAGGGACAGGACATCATAATCCTACTGGAAACATGGTGTCGTGGAGACATAGATACTCAGTGTCCCTCAGGGTATAGAGAAAGCTTACTACCATCAATCAAACATAAAAATGTTAAACGGGGCCGAGACTCAGGTGGAATCATCATTTGGCATAAGCAGGACTTGGCACTGAATGAAATGAAAAAAGGTACCAGTCACATTTGGCTAAAACTTAACAAAGGTACAATCTATTGTGACAATGATGTGTACATATGTGCAGCTTATGCTCCTCCTTCAGATTCACCATATTATGATGATCAGTTTTTTGACAATCTCCATACAGAAATCATTACATTTCAGGCAGAGGGTAAAGTGCTTCTTTGTGGAGATTTCAATGCAAGAACAGGTTCTGAGCCTGACTACACTGATGCGGGAGGTAACCACCACATATTTGGTCACCCCTCCTTGTACAGCAGCCCTATTATAAATAATAGAAACAGTCCTGACCAAATACTGAACAAAAATGGGAAGGAGTTAGTGCATCTCTGTCGAGCCTTAGGCCTGTACATGCTTAATGGTAGAATCAGAGGGGACTCTTTAGGTCAGTTTACTTACTGCTCAGCTCTTGGGACAAGTGTAGTCGATTATGCCATCACGGACATTGACCCCTCCTCCATTAGTGCATTCACTGTCAGACCACAGACACCATTGTCAGATCACAGTCAGATCAACGTGTTCTTGAAGAAATTAACCGGCAATATTCATTCAAAAAAACTGCCCAATAAACTATTCAACATAAACCAATCATACAGATGGGCTCCAAACAGTGCAGAGAGATTCATTGAAACATTGAACTCAAAAGAAATGATGAACTCTATACAGTTTTTCAATAACTCACAATACCAAAACAATAAAGATGGTGTCAATTCGGCTACTCTAAACATCAACTGCATATTCCAAAAAGCAGCATCGAAAGCAAATTTGAGAAAACCAAAGAAATGCAACATCAGAAACAAAAAACAAAATGTTTCTGACAAATGGTTTGATAATGAATGTAAAACAATTAGAAAACACCTAAGACAAATGTCAAACAAAAAACATAAGCAGCAAAACAACCCAGAGCTACGATATGAATACTTTGAAACTCTGAAACAGTATAAACATACACTGAAACGCAAGAAACTGAATTATACCAACAAGACACTTGATGAAATTGAAAACGCAATTGACCAAAATCAGTTCTGGGACATGTGGAACAATTTAAGCACAACAAAGCCACAAGAATTAGCCATACAAGATGTAGGAATTTGGAAAACTTATTTTGATAATCTATACAAAAACATCCCACAAAAAGACTTAAAACAGAACCAATTAGAAATTAAAGAAAAATTGAACATCCTTGAATCAGTCATTAAAAATAACCAAAATCCATTAGATTACCCAATAACCCAACAAGAACTAAATGAAAAGCTCAAATCTATTAAATCAAAGAAGGCTTGTGGTCTAGACAACATCAGAAATGAAATGCTGAAAAACAGCACACCTGAGTTGCAAAATGCTGTGCTTAAATTGTTCAACATGGTTTTAACTTCTGGCTGCTTCCCTGATGTCTGGAACCAGGGGCTCATCTCCCCTATCCACAAAAGTGGAGACAAATCAGACCCCAATAATTACAGGGGAATTTGTGTAAACAGTAACTTGGGAAAGGTTTTCTGTAGCATTTTGAATTCAAGAATCCAAACCTTTCTTCAAGAAAAAAATGTAATAACTAAATGTCAAATTGGCTTTCTCCCTAACCATCGCACTACTGACCATATATACACCTTACACACACTAATTAATAAACACGTCCACCAAAAAAAAGAGGGCAAAATCTTTGCTTGCTTTATTGACTTTAAAAAAGCATTTGATTCTATTTGGCACGAAGGGCTATTCTACAAAATTCTACAAAGTGGGCTTGGTGGTAAGGTGTATGACTTAATAAAATGTATGTACACAGAAAACAAGTGTGCAATAAAAATCAAAAACCAAAGAACAGAATTCTTTTCACAATGTCGAGGTGTGAGACAAGGCTGTAGTTTGAGTCCAAATCTTTTCAACATTTATATCAATGAATTAGCAGACATGTTGGACCATTCTCCAGCCCCAGGACTCACACTATTTGACACAGAGGTGAAATACCTGCTATATGCTGATGACTTGGTACTTCTATCACCAACCAAAGAAGGTCTTCAACAGAACATTAATATTCTAGAGCAATATTGCCATAATTGGGCCCTGGCAGTAAATTTCCCAAAAACTAAAATCATGATTTTCCAAAAACAAAACAGATGTCAGAAACACAAATATAAATTCACCCTGAACAACACCATAATTGAACACACAAAAAATTACACCTACCTTGGTCTGACCATATCTGCATCGGGAAACTTTAATATGGCAGTGAATGCACTCAAAGAAAAAGCCCGCAGAGCATTGTATGCAATAAAAATGAAATTATTCAAAATCAACATCCCAATTAGAATTTGGACCAAAATATTTGACAGTGTAATCCTACCAATAGCTCTTTACGGAAGTGAGGTTTGGGGGCCACTCAATAAACTGGACTTTAAAATGTGGGACAAACATCCAATTGAAACCCTACATGCAGAATTCTGTCGGAAAATCCTACAAGTCCAGAGAAATACACCAACTAATGCATGTAGGGCAGAATTGGGCCGCTTTCCAGTAATAATGAAAATACAGAAAAGATCATTAAAATTTTGGCTACATCTAAATTCAAGTCCAAATTCGAGTCTGCAATTTAAAGCACTTCAAACCCAAGAGCTGAGCCCAGAAACGAGCCCTCTCAGTCAGCTGGTGTTGGACCTAACCAATCAAGCTGACACCAGCACTGCTTCAAAACAAAGAATTCCAATAAACAAAATCATGAACCAATCAAAGGACTCATATTTACAACATTGGAAAAACGAAACAAAATCCCAAAGCCGACTAAATTGCTATCTGACCCTAAACAGAGAATATGAATTGGCTGAATATCTCTACTCTGTCAGAGATTCGAAGCAGAGACAGATCCTTACCAAGTACAGGCTGAGTGACCACCGATTGGCAATAGAAACCGGCAGACATAAAAAGACATGGCTACCCAAAGAGGAGCGTGTATGTGGTCACTGCACGACAGGGGAGGTAGAAACAGAGATGCACTTTCTCCTTTACTGTGATAAATATTCCTCACCAAGAGATTCATTATTCACAGAAATGACTACATTTATTCCAAATTTTAACTTATTAAACCCAGAGGAAAAACTAAAAATACTCATGGGCGAAGGAGCAATGGCTCCTCTTGCAGCCAAATATGTATTTGCCTGCCATAGCCTGAGGGACACTGAATAATAACATCTGCATAGTAAGCAGTAACTTACTTATTATGACTGTTATTGTTTTTACTGTTATTGTTATTAGTATTATTATTGTTGTTTATCATTCCAAATAGTAATGGTATGGGTGGTAATGGTAATGATAGCAGTTTAATGATGGTGGTGGTGGTAGTGGTGCATTACACCATACATAACATTCGACTATTGACTGTTACCATTTTATTGTTACTATTTTTATATTTAATTTTGTATTATTATTTACTGCCATTCTATATTATTATTTGTCATTGTTTTAATTGTATTACAATGTATATTGTATACATTGTTGCTTTGGCAATATTGACACAATGTTTTTCATGCCAATAAAGCAGCTTGAATTTGAATTTGAATTTGAGAGAGAGAGAGAGAGAGAGAGAGAGAGAGAGAGAGAGAGAGAGAGAGAGAGAGAGAGAGAGAGAGAGAGAGAGAGAGAGAGAGAGAGAGAGAGAGAGAGAGAGAGAGAGAGAGAGAGAGAGAGAGAGAGAGATTTGTACATTGTTACAACACTGCATATATATAATATGACATTTGTAATGTCTTTATTGTTTTGAAACTTCTGTATGTGTAATGTTTACTGTTCATTTTTATTGTTTATTTGACTTTTGTATATTACCTACCTCACTTGCTTTGGCAATGTTAACACATGTTTCCCATGCCAATAAAGCCCCTTGAATTGAAATTGAATTGAGAGAGAGAGAGAGAGAGAGAGAGAGAGAGAGAGAGAGAGAGAGAGAGAGAGAGAGAGAGAGAGAGAGAGAGAGAGAGAGAGAGAGAGAGAGAGAACTTGAACTATTTGCACATTGTTACAACACTGTATATAGACATAATATGACATTTGAAATGTCTTTATTCTTTTGGAACTTCTGTGAGTGTAATGTTTAGTATAAATGAGTATTGTTTATTATCTATTTCACTTGCTTTGGCAATGTTAACATATGTTTCCCATGCCAATAAAGCCCTTGAATTCAGAGAGAGAGAGAGATAGTCTATCTACATGGCCTTAAACATCACATACAGTATATGGACAGAAGGGTTGTGCTATTTTAGAATCTTACCTTTACAGCTTTGTCCACCAGTACTTTGGCTGTCTGCAGTCTCTCTGGGTTGATGATGGGCAGGTTGAGCAGGCTGTGCCTCACTCTTCCCTCACCAGGTGGCACTGATACACACACATGTACATAAACACACAGTCAGATACAGTGGCTGTAATAACCACTTACTTTACAAGCTGTTTAAGTGTTACTGTAGGCCAAGTCTGTGTTTAGTATGAATGGCTAGAGTGTTAAGTGTCTGAGGGTTCTGCGTGCAGGCCTGCATGGTGTTTGCTGTTGGCACTTCTCTGTGGTGAGGTTCAGCAGCATTTGAGTGCGTCGCTGGCACAGGGTTCTGCTCTGCAGGTGTTTACGGGGGTTTCCCTCCTAGAGGGTCTGAATCTGAGGAGGGAAAACAACTCCATCCATCTACATGGGGTTTGGGGTACATGAAGTAATTCAGTGTTCTAACCAAAGTTCTGTATTCAGTCAAAACAAAACACATTGCTGTGACAATGACGCTGAACAATTCAAAGAGTACTAACAAGTAAATAACATGACATGCTGCTAGACACTCTAAGGGAAGAATATAACATCATCACATCTCCATGTAGGCCTAATGTGCACAGCAGATAAATGTCATGAAGTTCACAAACCCCTGGGAGTGTAACTGAAACCTAAACCTTGACCTCTTCTGCCCAGGACCAAAAGAGCAAACAACCTATACCTCAACGTAGCCAAGACTAAGGAGATGATTGTGGACTACAGGAAAAGGAGGACCGAGCACTCCCCCATTCTCATCGACGGGGCTGTAGTGGAGCAGGTTGAGAGCTTCAAGTTCCTTGGTGTCCACATCAACAACAAACTAGAATGGTCCAAACACACCAACACAGTCGTGAAGAGGGTACGACGAAGCCTATTCCCCCTCAGGAAACTAAAAGGATTTGGCATGGGTCCCGAGATCCTCAAAACATTCTACAGCTGCAACATCGAGAGCATCCTGACTGGTTGCATCACTGCTTGGTACGGCAATTGCTCGGCCTCTGACTGCAAGGGTAGTGCGTACGGCCTAGTACATCACTGGGGCTAAGCTGCCTGCCATCCAGGACCTCTACACCAGGCGGTGTCAGAGGAAGGCCCTAAAAATTGTCAAAGTCCCCAGCCACCCCAGTCATAGACTGTTCTCTCTACTACCGCATAGCAAGCGGTACCGGAGTGCCAAGTCTAGGACAAAAAGGCTTCTCAACAGTTTTTACCCCCAAGCCATAAGACTCCTGAACAGGTAATCAAATGGCTACCTGGACTATTTGCATTGTGTGCCCCCCCCCCCCCCCCCCCCTCTTTTTACGCTGCTGCTACTCTCTGTTTATCATATATGCATAGTCACTTTAACTATACATTCATGTACATATTACCTCAATTGGGCCGACCAACCAATGCTCCCGCACATCGGCTAACCGGGCTATCTGCATTGTGTCCCGCCACCCACCAACCCCTCTTTTACGCTACTGCTACTCTCTGTTCATCATATATGCATAGTCACTTTAACCATATCTACATGTACATACTACCTCAATCAGCCTGACTAACCGGTGTCTGTATGTAGCCTCGCTACTTTTATAGCCTCGCTACTTTTATAGCCTCGCTACTGTATATAGCCTGTCTTTTTACTGTTGTTTTATTTCTTTACTTACCTATTGTTCACCTAACACCTTTTTTGCACTATTGGTTAGAGCCTGTAAGTAAGCATTTCACTGTAAGGTCTACACCTGTTGTATTCGGCGCACGTGACAAATAAACTTTGATTTGATTTGAAATGTTAATGCCTAACCTCTGTATTCAAACATTCAACCATCTGACATTTTCAAGTGTGACCTCATGACTTATCCAACTGTCTTTATACATACATACGGTATACACACAAAGGCTGAATCTACTGAGAGTGTAAGCCATACAGAACACCCATGGCTTATATTATATCTGCTGCTGAGTCCAGTGGAAAGGAAATGCTGCACTGTAGCAGAAACCCCTATTAGTTGAAATGTGGCTGTGTGTATGTTCCTTATCTTTGACAGACAGATGATTACAGATGATTTCCCACACCACTGTCAATGCATGGTGTTGGGCTTCCATCAGTGTGCTGATATCCATACTGCCTCTGCCCCGGATGGACACACTTTCTGGGCTTGGGGCCCTCCAAAGAGACACTGGCCCAGGAGCCCATGGTCTCTACTCCCTATATCATGTTGTCTCCAGTTTGTACTGTTCTTTAAGTCTCTGTTTGGCTTGATCAGTTTGCCATAGTAACTGTACAAATAATTCACAGGTTATTGTGAGGTTTCAATTATGGAAACTATAATACCCAATGCATAATTACAAACATGTCATATCCATTCAAATGTTTACATCCACTGTTCATCTAATGCGAGACAGTTGATTGGTGCATGCAACGTGATACTAGATGCAGTGGACTATAAAGTGGGTCAAATTGTGGACTATAAAGTGGGTCAAATTGCTGAGTGGAGACAGCTTGGCTACACCTGTCACGTTTCTTACACCCTGGACCAGGCAGTGTTACGTTACACCTACTATTGTCACCTACTACTTCAGACAGTGGAACACTGGCCGAGTTCTGAACAGCCTATGTCTGTGACATTCACAGATTAACACAGCAGGAGGACTAACCAAAAATACTAAATGACAAAAATGAACCTGTCATTGATAGATAGACACAAAAATCAACTACCTCTTTCTCACACTGCCACATCTGTATTCGTGATTTTGCTGTTCGTTTACAAGACACCCACGCTTCTAAAGACCCCAGCTTCACTCAATGATTGTGAAGCTACAATAATCGGAGTGATTACCCGATTGCACAAAAAAAAATTCCCGGGAATAGGTTTAATTGTCCGTTCACCTTATTCTGCGTACGGGGTTTCTTGATGTTTAGGTCTACTGACTTTTCAGTACGGAAAAAACGAGTTGTCAGAAAGCGAATTTTCGTGCATACTTCACTCGCCTCATAGGACATGGTGCGTTCTCCAGCTTGCAGGGTTGCACCTGTGCAATGCCATTTCTCCCTGCTATCAGTTTAGCCAGCCTAGCCCACTGTCTCCATACTGTAACAATGGCGAATATGAGACATATGAAGACAGTGTGAGGGCTAGGCTACATAGGCAAACGTTTTGCTCAAAGCAAAGTACATTCGTTTTTTTGGACTACATTTCATTCAGGTGACATTACCTTTCTATTTAATTTACTGCACGACTTTGCTTATCTCATGAGTGGTTAATCTACGGAAATCTAAGAAGAACTGATATTTGTGATGCGTTGCCTTCTGCTCAAAGTTGCTGTCTTGTTACAATGTTATGTAGCAATATTGTTTCCTGTAGAAAAAAATGTATCAGAAATTGATGTTATGATCAGTATGTTTATGATCACTAGGTGGCGGTCAATGCCCATAGTAGCATATCTCCGTATATGGAGAAAAGCGCAAAGCCTCTCTAATGTGGTTCGAGAAACAATGCACTAGCCTACAACCATGTTTTATTTCTGGCTTTTGTACAACGATAGACTGATATCTATCCATATCTCAACCATGTTTTCATGGACATGGAGAGAGAAAATCTGGGTAATCTCACTCTCACTGCCAATGGCTCCCTGTGGGATGACTATGCAAGGTCATGGTTCTCATCCTATGGCCATTGCCCTCTGGGGCTAGTATTTTATTTATTTATTTTTATTTAAATTCTTATTTACAATGATGGCCTATCAAAACGCAAAAGGCCTCCTGCAGGGACGGGGGCTTGGGATTCAAATGTTTAAATAAATACATTATAAATATAGGACAAAACAACCATCACAACAAGAGAGACAACGCAACACTACATAAAGAGAGACCTAAGACAACATAGCAAGGCAGCAACACATGACAACACAGCATGGGAGCAACACAACATGGTAGCAGCACAAAACATGGTACAAACATTATTGGGCACAGTCAACAGCACAATGGGCAAGAAGGTCGAGACAACAATACATCATACAAAGCAGCCACAGCTGTCAGCAAGAGTGTCCATGATTGAGTCTTTGAATGAAGAGATTGAGATAAAACTGTCCAGTTTGAGTGTTTGTTGCAGCTCGTTTCAGTCGCTAGCTGCAGCGAACTGAAAAGAGGAGCGACCCAGGGATGTGTGTGCTTTGGGGACCTTTAACAGAATGTGACTGGCAGAACGGGTGTTGTATGTGGAGGATGAGGGCTGCACTAGATATTTCAGATAAGGGGGAGTGAGGCCTAAGAGGGTTTTATAAATGAAAAAGTTTGCAAGTATTCAGCCCAGTCATTCAGGGATCTCTCACCGGGGAAATGTCAGGGCCTTACGCAGCTGGTGAAGTAGTGCAAATCTTGGATACTTTTTTTTATACCATAACATGAGACAATACAAGCTATTTAAACTCCAGCATTGTCAGTAGGCCTACAGTAGCTACTGGTATAGGAGGCAGCCCTCATGGTAGCCTACCTGAAGACCTGGGGTCTCATTTATAAACGTTGCATAACCACAAATATATGTCCCAAAACATGCGCCAGTTTTCACGCAAAAGTCAGCATTTATAAATACTGAACTTGATGTGAGAATGTGGTTATCCTCCCCCAAACTTTAGATCATGCTTGTGCACAGTTTCTAGTGGTTGAAGTATTGCATTGCAAGAAGGCAAAAGTAGCCTAGTAGTAGCCTTGTAGTAGCCTAGTAGTAGCCTAGTAGTAGCCTTTTGCAAATGTGGAATATACGATGACACTTTTATTCATAACAAAAAAAACAGGTTGGCCTAGCTAAATATAATAGCGTTATGGGAAAAGTTAGCTGAAAGGGTTAAGTAACCATCTGTCTTATGCAACCATACCAAAACATAACATATCATACTAAACATAATGTACTCCCTGTTCACTCATGACTGCAACGCCAGGCCCGACTCCAGCACCATCATTTAGTTTGCCGACGACATAACAGTGGTAGGCCTGATCACCAACAACGACAAGACAGCCTATAGGGAAGTCAGAGACCTGGCCGTGTGGTGCCAGGACAACAACCTCTCCCTCAACGTGATCAAGACAAAGGAGGAGATTGTGGACTACAGGAAAAGGAGTACCGAGCACACCCCCATTCTCATCGACGGGGCTGTAGTGGAGCAGGTTGAGAGCTTCAAGTTCCTTGGTGTCCACATCACCAACAAACTAACATGGTCCAAGCACACCAAGACAGTCGTGAAGAGGGCACGACAAAACCGATTCCCCCTCAGGAGACTGAAAAGATTTGGCATGGGTCCTCAGATCCTCAAAAGTTTCTACAGCTGCACCATCGAGAGCATCCTGACAGGTTGCATCACTGCCTGGTATGGCAACTGCTCGGCCTCCGACCGCAAGGCACTATAGAGGTTAGTGAGTACGGCCCAGTACATCACTGGGGCCAAGCTTTCTGTCATCCAGGATCTCTATACCAGGTGCTGTCAGAGGAAGACCCTAAAAATTGTCAAAGACTCCAGCCACCCTATTCATAGACTGTTCTCTCTGCAAACGCACAGCAAGCGGTACCAGAGTGCCAAGTCTAGGTCCAAGAGGCTTCTAAACCGCTTCTACCCCCAAGCCATAAGACTCCTGCACATCTAATCAAATGGCTACCCAGACTATTTGCATTGCCCCCTCTTTTACACTGCTGTTACTCTCTGTTATTATCTATGCATAGTCACTCTACCTACATGTACATATTACCTCAATTACCTCGACTAACCGGTGCCCCCGCACACTGACTCTGTACCGGTACCCCCTGTATGTAGCCTCGCTATTGTTATTTTACTGCCGCTCTTTAATTATTTGTTACTGCTGCTCTTTAATTATTTGTTACTTGTATCTATTTTTTTATGTATTTTTCTTAAAACTGCATTGTTGGTTAAGGGCTTGTAAGTAAACATTTCACTGTGAGGTCTACTACACCTGTTGTATTCGGCACATGTGGCAAATACAATTTGATTTGATTTAATAATTTGAGTGTCCCGGATTTACATTTACTATGTTACATCTGTCTATGAGACCAGGCTGGTAAAGCTTGTAAAGCTGCTACCTGTGTCCTCTAAGCAAATTCATAATGCTAATGACTATCATTTAAACTTTAAAAACAGATGGAGCTATTGAAACCTATTCAACGAGTGTGTGTAAGTGAATGAGATAAAATGTGATGAGATGCTGAATAGCTGTTGGTTGGTTGTATTGTGCCGTGTGCTTTTGTTCCTTTCTGTACTCATAAACTGAAGGGCAGGAGGGCTTTATGTTGATTCAGAGCTCATACACCCTCAATGATGCTCATCCACTATTTGCAAGAACACTTATTGCATTGGCTTTAAATGCCAGTAGGACTCATTTTACTACACAGGTGGTTCTACCCTGTCATGAATCTTCAAGGCCATAACTTCACCCTGCCTCACACCAGAGCTCTACTCAGTCACAGATTACCTCCTCCTTCTCAATGTGTTTGTGAAATTGAGCTCAGTAGTGAGTGTATTCTCTCCTCTCTGTTATGGCCAGTAAACCTTTATGGGTGTCTGAAGAGGATGGCACTCCATTTGGAGGGTCTGGTAAACACTACTCTAACTCAGATCAGCACCACTGGCACAAGGTTTAAATGGCAAGGAAGGGAAAGAGGCAAACGGTGTGCACCATGTGTGAGGGTTGTGGTGGTGTTGAAGAGAGGATGAATATATTGTGTTTGTGTGTGTCAACGTGTTTGTACGTGCCTGCATGTGTCTCTACAGAGAGAGGGGCTCTCTGTCCATTGGACCTTTGTCTTTCAGTCTGTGCAAGCCATCTCTTTCTCTCGGTCTCTCCTCCTACTCCACCTCCATCCCTACGTTCCAGTGTTTGAGGCAAACAGAGAGAGTGGGAGTGGGGTGAAGGCAGGGAGACACACAGCGGTTCAGACAGCTGCTGTGGTCCTTCCAGTGTGAGGAGCCTCTGTCCAGATAGGCCACGCCCCGGCTCCTCTGCCTCACAGAGCTTCCATTGTCCACACCATGACTGCCTCTACTATTGTGATGTCACAGTTTGTCATTCTCAGAGCTGTGCGGCTGCTGCTAAGGTAAACTGACATTCAAATTTTATTCGGGAGAGAATAATCACTAATACACATGTTGACACGACACGCGCACACACTTGTTTTACTGTCTTTCTCTCTAACCAAGAGGAAGAGATCCAGCCTCCCTTATTAACCATGTGTCTCTGGTACAGGCTCTTCTCATGTGGATGTAACTGTGACTCATATGTCATGACAGATGTAAACATACTGTCTGTAACCCTCACCCTTTGACCCGCTCTTTATCATCCCTCATTTCAATCTATTTGCATCTCATTTGCATGGCAGTTGGAGCTCCCTGTGTGGCGCCGATGAGGCTGACAGCACATGCAAACCAAACTTTTTCTTTCCCATCCAGCTCAGATGACTATTAGAACCCAGAGGTGTTAAAGAAGTATGTGGGGGTCTCCCCCACTTCCCCCTCATTTCCCTTCATGGCCTGGTAGCACTACGGGCCATTCACTCTCAGGGGATCAGCAGAGGAAACAACGGTCGACATGTGAACAGGACAACACCCTCCTGTTTACTTTGTAAGCTGTTGTTGGGGCTTATATCAACAGGAACTAAATCTGGTTATTGGACTGTCTGATATGCAGTAGATTTGGATATAATCAACAGTGGCTAGACCAACAACATCATATTATATTCGATTTTGCTCCACTATACGTTCAATAGGATTCTTACATCATACCATACTTCATGGTGACACATCTAATGCTTGACAAACCTTGAAACTACATGGAGGTTGCTCTGGCAACCGATACAAGAGATAGAATCGCTAAGATGCAGCGATAACGACCAGACGCTGAATTATCAGTTAGTTCATATTTACTTTCTGTATCTTTTCATTGTTGTTCTTCCTGAGTCTCACCCACTGTTAAACTCTCCTAGTTCACTATGTGTCCTTGTCAGCACATGATCATAATTAAATCCTTATGCTCTGGACCTATGAGAGAGCCCCCTGAGCTGACAGGGTGTCCCTCATTGGTAGTCTACTGTTTCAACCACACAGAGCAGCAGTTTGTAAGAATCACTAAGGGATTACATGGGAGATAAGAAAAATAGGTATCCTGCGGGCGCCACATTAAAGCGCTGTTTGGACAGCAGTGGTCAAAGCTTTTGAGTGGCGATGGAGATAAGGCCTGATACAAGAGGTATGTGTAGAGCAAGTTTAAGTTAATGGCATCAAAACGCACTGAGAGGCAGGCTAGGAAAGTCGTACACACAGAGATGTGTGCGCACAAAAACAAACCACAAACACATTTTAGCATATAATTGAAACAATTATAGTCACCCCAGGGTGCCTAAACAATCCAAGAGGTGGAACCGAGCAGAGACGCTGTCAAGGGGGCAGTAGAAGGACCCATTAGGGGCTGATAATACGTGCCCTGTATTGACTTCCTCCATTCCACCAGGCCACTGGCAGACACAGAACACTGATGTGGATTTAGATGACAGCCTTTGAAGAGCGCTCAACATGTGAGGCACAGTGACACCCACAGTGACTCTTTCTCTCTCCTCCTCCTCTTTCTCTCTTTCTCTCTCCTCCTCTTTCTCTCTCACACTGTCTTTCTGCTCTGTTATTATCCAGATCATTATTATTCTCCCTCTCCCTTCTGTTCTTAGGGAGAGAAAGGCCTGCATGCCCGCCCACATGGCTTTGGTGAGATTCCTGACAGAAGCAGAGGGGAAAAAAATAGACAAGAGGCCCAATAAAGTCTGTATAAATATAGACTACAGGCCTTTTTTCCCTCTGTCCTTATAAAGAGCTGTGGTGAATCCGTGTGGAGTATCTTCCTCACTCCTGAGAGAGCAGATCTGTGCGCTCCCCCTCGGACTGGGAACACTGCCACACTGCCTCTGTACAGTTTTAAAATATTTTCTTTAAAAAAAAACATCTTAACTTACTTTTCATCTTTACACGAGAGAGGGGAAATAACATTAAGCGGAACATACTAAAATAGGAGAGGTTCAAGGGAGGAAATCAGGGAGAGAGGGATTTTGAGGAGTTAGGCTTCACAGAGGAAGATACTGTGGCAGATTAGGAGTTGGCCTTCAGATGAACTGCTGTCAATGAATACTGCCCAAGTATCTTTTATTCTACAGTCCTATTCAATACAATTCCTTCCTAATCTAATTTCTATGACCAAAATACCTTTGACAACCTTTGTCCTTGTCGGTTTCTTTCTCCCTCCCTTAGTTGAGTTCACTTTATCTTTCCCTTAGTAGATTCTCTTGAGATGTAATCTAAATTTAAGGAGAAATCTCTGTTAAAGCACACAGAGTTCTAGAGATTGTTGCACAAGACAGGCAGGGGCAGACTGGGACCAGAAATCGGCCCTGGCATTCCTAACACACCTGACAATTTTTTTCCTTGAGGCCCCCATACCGGCCCATATTTTTCCTCAAGGCCCCCACACTGGCAACATTTTTTCCTTAAAGCTCCTATTATTAGCCAGATATACAACTCTCCTTCCATGGCCTCCAATTGCTCTTAAATACAAGTAAAACTAAATGCATGCTCTTCAACCGATCGCTGCCTGCACCTGACCGCCCGTCCAACATCACTACTCTGGATGGTTCTGACTTAGAATATGTGGACAACTACAAATACCTAGGTGTCTGGTTAGACTGTAAACTCTCCTTCCAGACTCACATCAAACATCTCCAATCCAACGTTAAATCTAGAATTGGCTTCCTATTTCGCAACAAAGCATCCTTCACTCATGCTGCCAAACATACCCTTGTAAAACTGACCATCCTACCAATCGTCGACTTCGGCGATGTCATTTACAAAATAGCCTCCAATACCCTACTCAATAAATTGGATGCAGTCTATCACAGTGCCATCCGTTTTGTCACCAAAGCCCCATATACTACCCACCACTGCGACCTGTACGCTCTCGTTGGCTGGCCCTCGCTTCATACTCGTCGCCAAACCCACTGGCTCCAGGTCATCTACAAGACCCTGCTAGGTAAAGTCCCCCCTTATCTCACCTCGCTGGTCACCATAGCAGCACCCACCTGTAGCACGCGCTCCAGCAGGTATATCTCTCTGGTCACCCCCAAAACCAATTCTTCCTTTGGCCGCCTCTCCTTCCAGTTCTCTGCTGCCAATGATTGGAACAAACTACAAAAATCTCTGAAACTAGAAACACTTATCTCCCTCACTAGCTTTAAGCACCAGCTATCAGAGCAGCTCACAGATTACTGCAACTGTACATAGCCCATCTATAATTTAGCCCAAACAACTACCTCTCCCCCTACTGTATTTATTTATTTATTTATTTAGCTCCTTTGCACCTCATTATTTCTATCTCTACTTTGCACATTCTTCCACTGCAAATCTACCATTCCAGTGTTTGGTAGTTGCTAAATTGCTAAATTGTATTTACTTCGCCACCATGGCCTTTTTTTTGCCTTTACCTCCCTTATCTCACCTCATTTGCTCACATTGTATATAGACTTATTTTTCTACTGTATTATTGACTGTATGTTTGTTTTATTCCATGTGTAACTCTGTGTTGTTGTACGTGTCGAACTGCTTTGCTTTATCTTGGCTAGGTCGCAATTGTAAATGAGAACTTGTTCTCAACTTGCCTACCTGGTTAAATAAAGGTGGAAAAAATAAATAAATAATTGCCCAAAAGAAAAACCAAGTTACACAGGCCCAACTGGCATTTGCCCAAGATTCCAGATGGCCGGTCTGCCCATGAAGACAGGTGAGAAAGACTTGAATCTAGTCTTTGTCTATGACCCCCCTCCCATCTCCAGACTGTTCCTGTCTGTCTCTGTCCCTTTTTATCAGTAATTGACTGCCCTGTTTTCCTCAGCCAGCTGTAGCATGGTGCCGCTGTCAGCATCCAGCTGCTCTGTCGCACCAGACAGCGTTATCTCAATCATCATTAACAACACAAGTGCCCCCTCACTTATCAGCAGATTGAAAGAAACACATACATAGTCAAAAACATATATTCATGCATGCATTTACACACACACGGACAAAGACACAATATCACGAATAGATACCAACTCACAAAATACAACTCTTCATTCTGCTTCCAAGGGTGTTAGATAACAAAATCTATACAGCTGTCTCCATATGAGAACAATGAACCAAGAGGGCCTCGGTTCAGAAGTTGCTGACAGACAGAGGGAGAGAGTTATTGTGTTTTTAACATCCCCCTTACACCTGTTGCCTGCTCTCTCCTGTTGTATGTGGCCACACACAAAGGCCCTTATGAGAACACATACTGTGAAGTCTCACACACTTCCTGTGACTGTAAAGCCTCACACATGTCCTGTGACTGTAAAGCCTCACACAGGTCCGCACACGCAAACACGCACACATGTGCGACACATGCTCGCACACACACGGGCACACACACACACACACCTCATGTTAGTATTGTGCTGGCCGTCTGAACTGAGATCAGTTTAAATGCTTCACAGAAAGGCAGGCTCCGGGAGGCTGAATAACATCCACACAGAGCAGATAACTCATCGTTATATAATCAGCCATTGCATTCCCTTCCACAGCAGAGCCAGTCAGAGTCGGTGTGTGAGGCAGAGCTAGTATTTCTCAGTGTATAGGTCTTTTTTGTTTTGTTTGTGGATGTGTTGGGGTGTGTGCCTACACCAGTACATGTATGCTTGTGAGTGTGCAGAATGTGTGGGCACACATGTCCCCTGTTTGCTGCTGTGAATGACACACTGAATGAGGAAGCTCAACTTTCAGAACACATCAGGCTTTCAGGCCTCTCTGTCTCTGTAGGTTCTGCCACTTAGCCTCTCCTCCCCTCTCCTGTCAGTAGCTCTCTCTTGGGCACTGCTGGGGGTTAGGGCAGGGGCCAAGCCCTGGGTGTATGCATGCTGACCAGAGATAAGGAAATCTGGCATAGAATCAAGGAAACCCCACTGCGGAGAGCACACACGAGTACCCTCTCACATTGGGGCCATGGTATGGTTTGGTCCTCGGAGGTAGAGTAATGATTGGGGAACGGGGGTTAGGAGGGAGCAGAGGCACTTGTTCCAGTTTGTTAAAAGCTAAAATAACACCTTGAGTGGATCCCTTTCCCCCTCACTCTCTCCTCTCACCCCTGCTCACCCTAACCCTTCCTCCCTCACCCTCCTTAAGGCGTCCACATGCTTCCCATCCGAAACAGTTCGGAATTAGTTTGTGCATATATTCTGAAATTATTTTGGCAAGGGGTTTTTCGGCTGTTCGTGCACACAAAACATTTTCTCGAGGCAAGAAGAAGTCTATGCCTCTTTGTCTGTGACTTGTCAACAGAGAGACTAGTTTTCAAGCAAATTTTTTCACTTGAGAAATACTGCACCGAACATCTTAGTTAGATGTAAAAATTGCAACTAAGATCTCATTGGCAAAAACATTAAAATGAATGACAGATTTCTTGAGTTACCTTAGATTAACTCAGACTATTTTGAGGAAATGGCTACAGCGTCTCAAGATGGACAAACTTTTTTCTAGTGTTCAAGCGAAGGTCTTTTAAGTTAGTATATAAGCACACTCGTTCAGCCGAACCGAATCATGCTGATGCCTTTATTTAAACCTATCACCCCTCCTCATAACCCTTCTTACACACACACACACACACACACACACACACACACACACACACACACACACACACACACACACACACACACACACACACACACACACACACACACACACACACACACACACACACACACACACACACACACACACACACACACACACACACACACACACACTTTTATATCCTTGTGGGGACCTAAAATTGATTTCCATTCACAATCCTATTTTCCTTGAACCAAACCCCAAACCCTAATCCAAAACCTAAACCTAACTCTAATCCTAAACCTAACTCCTAAGCCTAAAATAGCATTTTTTCTTGTGGGGATCGGCGAAATGTCATGTTTTACTATCCTTGTGAGAACTTATTTTCCCCACAAGGATAGTAAAACCAAAAACACACGCACAAACACATACACCTCACCCTTCTCTTCTCACCGCTCCTCACGCTAACCTTTCCCCTCGGCCCTGTATGTGATCTCACCCAGAGGAATGTGTTAGCCATGCTACATTAGCCACTCATACTGCATGATGACACACAGCCCTTGTGACTGCACAGAGAAACCCCCTTTTTCCAGCTGTATGTACAGCAAGGCCCATGTCCTGTGTGTGAGCAGACTGGGCACAATCACACATCGCTGGGGAAAGTGTGTGTGGTGCACTGTCCATCCTACTGAGGAGTGTGTTCGTGTGCATTGCTGAAGAGTGTGTGTGACAGTGTGTATGTGCATCGTGTAGGGCGTGTGAACTGTATATATAGCCTGGTGTGAACAGATTAGTGGACAGGGGGAAGGATATGGAGATAAGAGCGTTTTGTCTTCCACGCCTGGCCTGGTCTGTATGTCTGTCTCTTGGAGACTCTGAGCCAATGATTACACACTGCTCCTGCCTGCCCTCCCCAGGCTTAAACTCAGTGAGACAAACTCAGATCAAATTACAGGCTTGAAGACATGGGGGATCTGAAGGGAGAGAGAGAGAACAAAACACAAACACTCCATCACAAGGGTGATGAGAGCACACATACACTCACTCACTCACCCACCCACACTTAATTTCTCTCCCTCACACTTCCTGTAAAGTCATACATAATCACACTCCCAGAGCAAAACCTGTGCATCAACATTCTGTTATTAACACCAAAAGACTGAATATGTCCAAGTGCATCATCGCTCTAGAATAAAACACGCATGACCTTGCAAACACCTTGCAAGCACACACACACATAATCACACGCATACCAATTAACCAACCTCCACTTCCATTTAGCCTTTAATGCACATGACTGACAGTAACAGCCTGCTATAGATAGTCTGAGTAGTGGATGTCTTCATTATCATCACCCACCCACGCCTTTTAATGGCTGAGTGTGAGAATCACACAGAGGTCCATTAGACTAGCTGATAGGGAGCAAGCCTGTTTATTGGAACGCACAACAACCCATCCCATTCCCATTCAACACTCTGCGGCCCCCTGTCCATAGCAACCTATCCTCTATTCCCTACCTCCTGGTTTTTCTACATCCCATTCCTTTCTAACTATGTCCTTAAGAGCAGGCTGCTCACACGGACATCAAACCTGCCTTCACAATCTGCCTTCCCAATAAACCCCTGTCTGGCTTCCCCCTGCCTCTACAGACCCCCCCCCCCCCCCCCCCCATCCATTGTTCCCAATACCCTACCACTCATCAGCCCTCTGCCCCCTCTGTCGATGTTCCACATACCTATCCCCAACACTCTACCCCACTCCAGACCTGTCCTTATAATCTCTCTGGGTTGGCGCGGGAAGATGACACGGGTCAGGGCTGGGCACTTTGAGAGGGGGGGTAAATATAGAGCTGACCCTATCTGAAATGGCTGCTGATATTACCCAGGCCCCAGGGGGCCACTTCAGACTGTTACACAGGACCACTAATACAGCCAAGTTGAGAGATGGTCAGAGTAGCTGGATATAGGGGGAGGTGTGTTTACAGAGGAAACAGAATACAGACTTTGAGTAGATGGGTTAGTTCAGTATTGCAACAGTACACAACATTCCAGTTATAGTACGCAATAGGATATACCAGAACATTCACCTTTTGCTGTTGGTGTTTTGCAAAGGGGTTTCCTTCAATCCAATCTATGTGGCTTTTTGAATACCACTACATAAGGTGACCATGACAGGCATTACCTCATACCATTATCCATGAAAAAAAAATATTCAATAATAGTTGTCGATTAATATTGAAAAATATTATACAAATATTTTATAATTATAAAAATGAGTAATTGCAAGAGGCATCACAGAGAGTTATAAAATGTGTCTGAGGGATGGAGTGGAAATCCACCTCAAAGTGAAAGATCAACACATAGTGAAATCAAGAAGGGTGGGAGTTGGGGGGTAACTGAGTAGAAAAAGTCATTTCATTCTGAGTGTAGCTGGGGGCTGATAAGACAGGACCAAGTTATATGAGTTCTGAGGAATCCATTGACATCAGAGAGGAGCATGACTCAGAGTAGAGCATGTGTGGAGTTAGATTTGAGTGAACTGCACTGTAGAATGTGCGTGTGATGCCTTATGGTGACTCTGCAAAACATGCTCCAATGGGCCTGTGTATGACCTCGTTCATCCACCTGACACTCTACTCTGTTTCTCCTCGCTCATGATTCAGTGAGACAGTGGGAAGGTGAGAGAGGGGTTAGAATGACAGGGAGAGCGTGAGATAAGGACAACGGAGCGTGAGGAGGAGAAACAGAGGCAGTAGGAAAGAAAAGAGGGAGAGTGAGAAAAGAAAGTGAGAATAAAAACAGAGAGGATGCAGGGAAAAGGGCTACAAGGAGAAACTGTGAGGACTGTGAGAATGTGAGGGAAGCCAGACGATTGGGAGGAGCGTTGGGGAGAGTAGGGAAAACAATGAGGCGACCATACATTCACAGCACTTTAACTCAGCACTCTCCTACTTAAACACAGTGACGTCACATAGACCAGAGGACACCCAGTCTGTCACCCCACACTGGCCATAAACACCTATGACATGATTCAACAATGTAACTGTAACCCCTGAGACATGTTTAATTACTGCACATTGCTTATTTAAACATGCTGTATGGTTCCCTGAAAATGTCCAGCATACTGCAACAAAGCCATCTGGTTTCTCTCTGCGCTCTTTAAATATACACACGGTCCTTCTTCCTCCACTAGACCTTTGTACGGAGTCCTGTCAGTCAGTGAGGCTTCACAACCTTGTACTTGACATGTTCCAAAGCATTTTACATGACTCCGTCAGCATCTCTGTCTGGTAAAATAAAACAGCTCAAATTGTTAAAGAACTTAAGCGCAGATAGATGGAACCAACCAGGTAGACCTTTTATATTTGACAGCTGACAACTCACATGGTTACGATGCATTAAAATAAGCACGATAACCAGGGTGAATGTGCTTTTAACCACATACTGTACTAACAAACTCCTCCCCTTCTGGCTCTACAGTTCCAAGTTTGTCATGTCCTCAGCAACACCCCGTGGCCCTGGCAGGTGGTAGTGTTGTGGGCTGATAAAGTACGGCCTCCTGCTCCCAGAGTCCACCACAAAGCCGACAGAACACACAGCACTGTGATAACGACTGTCACACACACTAGCAACTGAACCCTCTCACCCCAACAGGAGATAGTTTGTATCTCTAGTCAACCTTAGAAATGACTAATGGAGTCCATTCTTGAGATTGTAAAAATCCATTCCTTCATACATCTAAGGCAAAAATATGACCGTTTGTAAAATGTTCTGCTCTTCATAGAGTTGTGGTATCAAGTTAGATTTTTAAAACATTTAATCAAGAAACAAGTCAAGAGCCTTTTTAAATACAAATTCTTTATTTTTCCAAGATTTTTTTGGTTCAGCTTCTTTGAAATGACATTTTGCTGAAACAGTCTACAGAGTGTCTGATCCTAGCCAGCAGCAGTGAAACTGGGGCTACAAAAGAGCATCTAGCATTGTGCATACAGGCAAATCCATTGTTTCTGAGGGAACATGGAAAATACAAATATGGCCATCATCAAATGAATAAGAAATTGTGGATCTGCACATACACTTTCCAAGTTGTAGGACTTCAGTGCAACAAGACCAAGTTACAAAAAAGCTACAGAATTTCCTATAAATACCTCAAAACATAAATATTGTAAATGTACTTGATAATGAAACACTTACAAATACTGTACATGTCCTTTCTGAGAGGTCAACATTTGACAATCCTAGATTAACAGTTCCACAAAATATGCAGGCACTGGTTACATCAGCTGCCTTACATAAAATACCCAATGCTCTTTGACCCCTCCTCCCACTTCCTGCATATGATTATCTACAACAATCAAGACAAAGTGAGTCAATAGACTACAAGTGTCTGGTATAAATATGAAGAGTCAGGCCATGTGAAAACTACCCTGTGGCTCTGTGAGTGAAGGGGTTAAAGGAGGAGTGTTTGTAAAAACAGGAGTTTTATTAAGGCATCTTTCATAAAAATAAATGTAGTCTTATGTCTAACGATTGATCGACTCAAAGAAGGGGATCCCAGGATCTCTTCATTCTCCATTTAGTGATGACCTCTGAAAAGGCAAAGAGTCATGACCCCCATGGCGTTGGAGCAATAACACTGGGGGTATGAGAGGGCAGAAACCTCATCTGCTCTGGTGTGGATAGAAACAGTTGGCGTCATGCCTCCCACCTCTGTTCCAATTCCCAGTGTACCCAAGCAGCAGTGCCATCGCCAACCCCATGCACTGGTAAAGAGGGGGGAGGGGGCAAATGTCCAAGTAAGCCCACCACCCCCCTCAGCGCTCTCTAAAACACAGGTATGTACCATGGACATTGAAGGTTTCCATTGATTGAAACAATAACAATTAATAATTTTACATTGATAAAGGATACTAGTATTAATACAATAAAGACTAATAATAAAAATGAAGTGTCTGTTTCTGGAAGCCCTCTGAAGCAACCATGCATTTTATCCTAGCCCCCCCCCCCCCCCCCCAGACTCAGGGGAGGGCTCATTCTATATAGTGCAAAAGTCCTGCTTTCTCCAGCCCTTCCCTGAAAGCCCTGGCAGGGGCAGCACAGGATGACTCCCCAGGCAGCCTATAGGACTCCCTGCATCCTGCCTCTCCTCACTGCATGCGGTCTGGCTAAACATGCTGCTGGGTGTACTGTAGGAAGGTGGAGGCTGGGCCTGCCCCTGTGGGGAGAGTCTGGTGAACAGAGGCAGGGGCCTGGGAGGGGGCGGCGGCAGGGCTGGGGGTGTAGCCGTAGCCCAGGAACCCTGGGGAGGCAGCGTAGGGGTACTGCTCAAAGGCTGCCTGGGCGTACTGGGCATAGGCAGCACTGTAGTCCAGGTAGGGGGCGGAGGAGGACAACTGAGAGGGGAGAACCAGGCTGGGCTGGATGAAGGCTTGGGGATACACATACTGCTGGGCCAACCTGGAGAACAGACAACAGGACACTAGTTACACACTTGAATATACAATGAAGGACAGGAGCAAAGAAAGCTTAGGCCTGGATGCTGTCATTTACATTCTCCAGCAGGTCTTCAATACATTAGTTGTGCTGTATGTGCTGAGCCCAGTATATCCAGTGGTGGGGAAACTAACCAGATGCCACACCACCCACTACTAATGTGCAAAGAGAGCGAGGTAATGAGAAGAGATCTCAACATCCCTCGTCACTTAAAAAAACCTACAAAACCTGTTAGGTAAGCCCCCTGAGAGAGAAAGGGTGTGGTAGTGGGGAGAAGAGAGGCAGCCGTTACTGGCAGGTTTTCAAGCCCAGACACCAGCTAGTGTTTTAACAGCTGCTGCTCTTCACTCACTGAGCACACTCCAACCAATGTCTGCGCACACGCGCACTTGCTCACAAAGGGGAAGTTTGATGGAGTTGTGGTTCCTGTTTTTGTGTGCAAGCTACATTGGGCATCAATGGTTGAAAGGTGGGGAGTACTTATCAAGGCAGTCTATTAACCAGTTGGGTCTCATGTGCTCAAAGCTCTCCCTCCCTGAATGATGATTAGTGCTCTGGAGTCTGAAGAGCGCTCATTCTCCTCCAGTCTCAGTCTAGCAGCACATCATTCATGGGGAGACAGGCGGAGTTGGGGCGATATTTTTAACCAGGCCTCAAAGTGCCTCTAGGGTCTGTTCCTCTGGGGTTGCGCCCCCCCCCCCCTTGATACTGCAGCTCAAGGGAAACAGAGGAACTCGCTCACTGCAAAAGCGCACAAGCCAAAAGCAGAGCTCAGAGTAAAATGGGGAACGTTCTTCACACAGAGTGTCTGGTAGGAGACTGCAATACGGTCGGAGTGAAAGAAGGTCAAGACAAGATAGTACAGTCACAGCACACAATGCAACACTTCTCAGCTGAGTTTCAATAGACCAACGGCTTCCTTTCCTTGCCTCTTAACGTCATGGCCACTGGATGGGTTACCACCATGTTGTGTCCACCCGTGTCCTTTCAGGTCAGTGGTCATGAGAGAAGACGTGGGAAAGAAGCAATGGAAGACAGCCATCAAATCAAATACAGCAAAGGGGAAGCGTGCAGGAGTGACAAGACATACTCACAACATCCAATTGCACCCTGCCTTACACACTCACCCAGCCACACCCCCAAACCCTTCAGCCCCACACTGGAACTTTAAACAGCAACCAAAGTCACCACTGCAAACCATGCCATAATAGGGAATAGGCACTCTAATCAGCATAACCTTCTCATGTCATATCACACACATGGAAAAATAAAGGCACTCCAATCCACCACAACACACTGCACTCTCAAGCCATCGTTGGCACCTTAGAGGGGCGGGAACAGTCACAACTGCCTGCTACCATCCTCCTGGGAGCTTCCGAACAAGGCAGAACGGGTATCTTCACTCCCCCTCCGGCACACTGTTCAGCTGGGAGCACAGAGCAACCATGAGGGGGTTGGGGAGGATAGTGGAGGTTAACAACATGTATTCATTATCTGGATCCTCATTGATACTATTGGGATTGTTCCATCCTTCAGGGTGATGAGTGAAGCTAGTGGCTAAGCTTTTTTGCAACGTCTGGATTATTATGCATTATGCTGATATGATACCAAAGTCTAGACCCGTGTTGCCTGGGTTCACACACACACACACAGCAAGTCTTTCTCTGTGTAGGTAGGCATTTAATAGTCAGAACAAGAGGTCTGCTGAGTGGTATAGACGAACAATAATCCACACAAAAATAAAAAACATGAACGCTATAGACAGAGATAATATGAACCAACCAGGCGCCCATAGCAGAGGGAGCAGAGCATGCTGATAGACACTGTTCTCCCCTCTAACGGTACTGAACGGTCAACTACTCACAAAGAACCATTCAGACACCCACACAGACGGATGACTATACATGAAGCCTGTCGGGCATACGCACATTCACACAGAGCTGAGCCTCTCCTGTGGCCACAGACCTCGAGCTCAGACCTCTGGTTAGATCAAGATGACCTTTCTGATGTACATTAGTAGGAAGTAAAACAAAATAATGGTCAATGCTTCAATCATTTAGATAGAAAAGTGAATAGAAATTACTCTACTGAGAGGACGAGACGTGAATGCAGAGAGAAACAGTGAGAGAAGAGGCAGAAAAGGAGAAGATGAAACCGGGACGCTGAGGAGAGCAGAGCTCTCTGGGCCATCTGACATCACAAGGCCTGTGGGGGTCTGGAGGGATCTGAGGTCAGCTGGTTTTGTGACAGGGAGGTGGGGCTGGCAGGGCAAAGGGACTGCCGCACCAAGCAGATGGACTTCCTGACCAAGCCCTCATGTTTTCGTCATGGTGAAAAATCAAAGGGTTTCATCAATTCATGCTAAATGTAGTTAGCTAGGATAAATCCGTTACATTTTGGCTTTCATGGCAAATAAATCCACTGCCAATACGTAGTTCCTACCTACATGCTAGGGCTGACCCCATTTAGTCGACTGGTCGATTGTTTGGTCAATAGGTTGTCAGTCGATATTAAAACACATTTTTACGTTCTTGTCTCGTCGCTGCAACTCCAACGGGCTCGGAAGAGGCGAAGGTAGAGTTCTCCGAAACACCCGCTCGTTTAATCCAGAATCACCAATGTGTCGGACGAAACGCAGCGCAACTGACGACCGAAATCAGCCTGCAGGCACACGGCCCGCCACAAGGAGTTGCTAGAGCGCAATGAGCCAAGTAAAGCCCCCTCGGCCAAACCCTCCACTAACCCGGATGACGCTGGGCCAACGGGACTCCCGGTCACAGCCGGTAATGACACAGCCTGGGATCAAACCCCAGGCTGTGGTGATGCTTCAACACTGTGCCTTAGACCACTGCGCCACTCGGGAGGCCCCTTTATAGCACGTCTTGATTGACGCCAGTCTCAGTGGACTAATCAATTGCGGAGACGGCACACCAGTAGCAAACTTACCGTTAATTCTAATAATTTCTCATCTACAATGTTTGTGTGGTTACAGTAATTTCTGTTAATGGATTCAATATACACTTAACAAAAATATAAAGTGTTGGTCCCATGTTTCATAAGCTGAAACAACACATTTTCCATATGCATAAAAAGCTTATTATTTCACTCAAATTAGTTTACATTCATGTTAGTGCGCATTTCTCCTTTTCCAAGATAATCTATCCACCCGACAGGTGTGACATATAAATTAGCTGACTAAACAGCATGATCATTACACAGGTGCACCTTGTGCTGGGGAAAATAAAATGCCACTTCAAAATGTACATGAAAAAATTGTAAAAAAAAAAAAGTTTATTTCATTCCATTTATGAATTGTCAAGTTATTCATTATGTTTTGTTTGGAATGCTCCTGTCAATGTTGAGTAAGGACCTGCACCTGATTACGAATGGAAGTACATGGAAGTAGGCATAAACTACCTGGCCTGCGTGCAAATGTAGGCTTATAAAATGTGCCCATTTGGGGATCTGATAGTATTTCTGATCACTCACCACCACTAATGAGCTGTGGAGCTTCTCAAAGTAATGTTCTCTTCACAACAAACAGCAAGTCTGTTTTTACATCCATTAAGAATGACAATAGTTCAATGTAGCCCATTTGAAAAATCTTTCCAGCTCTCTCCCTTTTGATAACCACTCAGCGTGAAAGGGAAAACAATGTCATGCTCTGATCCGCTGGAAACATCATAAAATAGGTCTACCTGATTACTTCTTAACCCTTGCGCAAATAGCCTATAGCGGTGTCTGTCCAGAGCTCACTTTCACAGGAAAGTGAGCTCTGCAGGCTGCAATGTTTTTATTTGTTGGCTTTACGTAGGCTATTTTTTTAAATTTACTTTTTTAGAGATTTGTATAACTTACATTTAGATATAATTTTTATTAAATCACACAATAGCGACTTAATTATAGAAGAAATTAAACTTTCACAAAAATGTGCATTTGAAAATCATAATTGGCAAGCAGATCGGTAGAAATGTTAAGATAATTTGGCACTCGAAATGGAAAAAAAGGTTGCAAACCCCTAGTGTAGCCTATTACCAGCAACTTCAGGAGCGTAATGGCAGAATCTACTAGGGCCAGCAGCAGCGGGAGAAGGTTGGGAACAGCTTTAAGTTAGGCCATCTTGATCCCTGGCCCCCTCTGAGTCATTTGTGTGTCGTAATTATTTAAAATCACATTATGCTTAAAGCATCAGACAAGCTCAGTAACCTACATATACAGTAGTCAATTTTATTAAAAGACATAGGGTGTCTACATGGAAAAACTTCAACCAGTCGATTGGTCAAAAGAATAGACTACTCTTGGTCGACCAAGATAGTTACATTTTTTGGGGTCGGGGACAGCCCTCCTGCATGCAAACTTAAGGCTACATGCAAAAAAAGGTCCTGGCATCACAAATTCTGGCCTGGAAGTAGAACAAAATTATACAGAAAAGCGATCATAAATATTTAATGCAAAAAAAAAAAAAACTTGTGGGGAACACCCGTAGGAGGTGTGGCGCCTGGTGAAAGTACATCATTAAGCACAATGCCTCTTCAGAGACAGAGCTGTCGCAACCCCCCAATTTATACCCGTTACCTTATCTTCCCCCCTTATTCCCACCCCCAGTCTCACAGGGGTGTCAATTTTCAGTGTCTCAGTCTAATCACCCTCCCGACACCCAGCAGAAAACAGTGTTAGGGCTTTGTCTTTCTCGTCTTGTTTCTTCTCCTTCTGGGAGGGGAGGACAAGACGGAAAAAAATACTATAGGGGAAAATGAAGGGGGAGTGGAAGAGGAGCACTATGCTACGGTCCAGTCTGGTCCACACACACGCTCAATCCCTCTCAACCATACCACTTCATAACATGCCGTTTAAGGGTCTGGTGCGGGAGACAGGCTGAAAGAACACTTGTGTGCGCTCCATCTTAGAGCAGCCTGTGTCTGTCACCGGCCCATAGAGAGATCTCCGAGCTCAACAGACAGGTGCCCTCTCTCCCTCTGGGGCTGCAGTCAGTCAAGGGGGATTAGGTAGTGTAAATAGCTCCAATAAGAGCCAACACCTGTCAGACACATGACCACAGAGCACGTTTCAGACCCTGGGGGGCTCCGCCCAGCCCGTTATGGACATAGGGGGGATTCTAAGCACCCAAAGTCCATTGACACAATCTTATAACATGTAAGGGCTTAGACCTCTGGCTTCAAAGCTAGGACATGAGGAGAGAGGGAGGGGGAGGGGGGGTGACACTGCAACAGCAGGGGGCGAGTGGTGTCAATCCCATGTCAGTGGCATGGCCATTAAATGCCCAGCGGAACACGTGTCCTGGACACCAGTCACAGACTGGCCTCCCTCCAGGCTGTTTCTACAACAGACAAACGCACTGCCCTGGAGCCTTGCTCAGTGAGAGAGCCCACTCAACCAGATAGATACTGGAGGGTCTAAAAGAGGGGATGAGCATCACATGTCCCATGGAATGTACCATGCTACGACCATTTGAAAACAAAAGAAAGTTAGCAATTGGCAAAAGTCTAACGCTCACATACATTATGCACATATGGGTTTAATCTGTCCTAATGTGTCATTCAGAAAATACTGTGGTATACTGCCCACTCCCACTCACTTACCCATACTGCCTCTGGATGAGCGCTGGGTGAATAGGTTGCACTCCGATGGATATGCCTGGAAGACAGGAAACTTCCCTTCAGATACATTTACAGAAGAGGGCCAGAGAACAACGCAGAGAGGAGAGGCAGAGCCAAATTCACTAAACTCTGGGGTAACTCAAGCAACCTACCAATAATAAACAAAACATGCAGAGAGGGCAAATTACATTGTGTTTTTGTTATACATGAACCCAGTCCCCTATTATACAAGAGTAAGAGTCAATCCAGATGCAATTAAAATGGTTTGTACTTTTCTGTAGGATGTGAGATTTCTGAATTACCATTTACTAACACATATTTGTCTAAAAATTCCAATATGGTGTGTGTGTGTGTACATGACAAGTGTAGTTGTGGTGTTGGTGCATCCGGCGGTTGTTCTCACCCCTGGTCGGCTCACCTATCTGCATATTGCGGGGCTTGGCACCAATGTAAGCCAGGTTCACATTGGACTTGCGCCCGTCGATGATGGGGTTGGGGTCTTTACAGGCCCTCTCTGCTGATCCCCGATCTGTCATCGTCACCTGACATGTAATCACACAGACAATATTAGCAATACTGAAAAGACACCAGTTCCACATTTTAGCTGGTAATACAGTCAAAAGTAGAAATCTATTTATCGCCAATTATGGCAGCGAAGCTATGAAAAGGTCAGTCAAGGACAGGGCCACCCTGATCCACCAAACAGAACTAAAAGAAACAACTCCTACTGGTCTGTCATCACAGAAATCCCCCTGTGGAAGCTCACTGTAAAAATTCCCCTTTCTGAACAGAAGAGGAAATTGTAAACAAAGCACAGTGATTACCAGTTAAACAACCCAGAAGACTTGATCAGCCACCCATCCACTTGTCAGCAGCACAGTCACAGTCAAAGAAGTCAGCTGAAATATGTCTCAGTAATGATGAATAACAAGGGCTTATCCAATTAGGTAATAGAACATAAGGAGATTGTTAGAATCCACCCCTCACTCTCCTTCCAAGTCATTAGACAGCATCACCTTCTGCCAATTCAAGATGTCTCAGATGATTACATATCTGAGGTGTAAATCTATTCTAGTCTGTTGAAGAAAGCATACCTCTTTAGACTAGATGAGAGGTTGAGCCCACTCCATAACATGTGTTATGAACACACATGAGCAGCGAGGCTGTGTTGACACTGAAACTCTATTGAAGAGGGTCTACTAATCCACCTTTGGAGTTTGTTTAAAAGTACTCCTTGCTCTGGAGCCGTTTTTTCTCCTCCTGCTACTCAAGCAGTGAGCAACAGGATGATCAAGTTGGCGGTTACTGGGATAAAATCTGAGTGTTTTTTGCCCTCCGCTGCATGCAAGGTGGGGAACACCTATTTCCCAGCCTCGAGCACCCTCATATGCCCGAGCCAGTCAGACCTGAAACACCAGACACTTTCAGCAGCAGTAGCAGCCGTTAATGACAGAGCTCCACAGTTTTTTGGTCACCACTGATGTGTAAACAAAGTGACATTTTCTTAACAGTTATAAACTGGCTGAGGCATAAAGTTATCCATTTCATCTTTGGCCTCTATTAATGCTGATGAGTCTCTCCAAGTTTCTGGTAAATATTAGCATTTCTTCTGGCATTTATGTTCTTTGTAACCATGAGAAGGAAGTTGGGTTTCTTTTTGCCTGCCTCATACAGATTCTCTTTGTTAATGTTTCTGCTCACACTGGCTGATTAGCAGAGGGTCATTAAGGAAACTAGCAGACAATCTGAATTTGGGCTGAATAGTGTCAATCTTAGGAGCTGAAGATTTGGTTTTATAAAAGGGTTAATAGAACCATCTATGGCAATCAAAAACCCACCTGTGGTGATTGGTAAAGCTGACACATGAGGGGGAAGTGCACATAACTTCCATCTCTGACAGCTGCTACTACAACAAGGAGGAGGAGTGTTGTAGTCCATCTTGGGAGAGAGAATAAGTCCCACTTTCTAACTCATAACCGCAGTTATGATTCTATAAACACCACTTGTAAGGCCTGAGTGCTTCAGTTGTTTACAAATGGGAGGGTCTATGTCCACACCGCTTCAAAATCCCCATATAAAGCAAGCAAGGACAGTAGCTCTCACGTCGGTGTGTGCCCTTGCAAAGCTCATAAACGATAAGAGCTAGGTCCTTCACGGGCCAGTGCTGAGAGGTTGGTGGGAGGAAAGGCATGTGGTGTGTTCGTTTTAGGGGATAAGCAAGAGGGACATTAGATACAGTGGGGAGAACAAGTATTTGATACACTGCCGATTTTGCAGGTTTTACTACTTACAAAGCATGTAGAGGTCTGTAATTTTTATCATAGGTACACTTCAACTGTGAGAGACGGAATCTAAAACAAAAATCCAGAAAATCACATTGTATGATTTTTAAGTAATTAATTTGCATTTTATTGCATGACATAAGTATTTGATACATCAGAAAAGCAGAACTTCATATTTGGTACAGAAACCTTGGTTTGCAATTACAGAGATCATACGTTTCCTGTAGTTCTTGACCAGGTTTGCACACACTGCAGCAGGGTTTTTTGGCCCACTCCTCCATACAGACCTTCTCCAGATCCTTTAGGTTTCGGGGCTGTCGCTGGGCAATATGGACTTTCAGCTCCCTCCAAAGATTTTCTATTGGGTTCAGGTCTGGAGACTAGCTAGGCCACTCCAGGACCTTGAGATGCTTCTTACGGAGCCACTCCTTAGTTGCCCTGGCTGTATGTTTCGGGTCGTTGTCATGCTGGAAGACCCAGTCACGACCCATCTTCAATCCTCTTACTGAGGGAAGGAGGTTGTTGGCCAAGATCTCGCGATACATGGCCCCATCCATCCTCCCCTCAATACGGTGCAGTCGTCCTGTCCCCTTTGCAGAAAAGCATCCCCAGAGAATGATGTTTCTACCTCCATGCTTCACGGTTGGGATGGTGTTCTTGGGGTTGTACTCATCCTTCTTCTTCCTCCAAACAGGGCGAGTGGAGTTTAGACCAAAAAGCTCTATTTTTGTCTCATCAGACCACATGATCTTCTCCCATTCCTCCTCTGGATCATCCAGATGGTCATTGGCAAACTTCAGACGGGCCTGGACATGCGCTGGCTTGAGCAGGGGGACCTTGCATGCGCTGCAGGATTTTAATCCATGACGGCGTAGTGTGTTACTAATGGTTTTCTTTGAGACTGTGGTCCCAGCTCTCTTCAGGTCATTGACCAGGTCCTGCCGTGTAGTTCTGGGCTGATCCCTCACCTTCCTCATGATCATTGATGCCCCACGAGGTGAGATCTTGCATGGAGCCCCAGACCGAGGGTGATTGACTGTCATCTTCAACTTCTTCCATTTTCTAATAATTGCGCCAACAGTTGTTGCCTTCTCACCAAGCTGCTTGCCTATTGTCCTGTAGCCCATCCCAGCCTTGTGCAGGTCTACAATTTTACCCCTGATGTCCTTACACAGCTCTCTGGTCTTGGCCATTGTGGAGAGGTTGGAGTCTGTTTGATTGAGTGTGTGGACAGGTGTCTTTTATACAGGTAACGAGTTCAAACAGGTGCAGTTAATACAGGTAATGAGTGGAGAACAGGAGGGCTTCTTAAAGAAAAACTAACAGGTCTGTGAGAGCCGGAATTCTTACTGGTTGGTAGGTGATCAAATACTTATGTCATGCAATAAAATGCAAATTAATTACTTAAAAATCATACAATGTGATTTTCTGGATTTTTGTTTTAGATTCCGTCTCTCACAGTTGAAGTGTACCTATGATAAAAATGACAGACCTCTACATGCTTTGTAAGTAGGAAAACCTGCAAAATCGGCAGTGTATCAAATACTTGTTCTCCCCACTGTATATAATCTTCTTATCAATAAACTCATGTGATCTCTCATCCTGATTACAGCAAGGCAAAAAATGATACTCTGCATTTGCGCGTTTAAGCCGTACATTTGGGCAAGGATTTATTTTGACTTGTGTATTGCGGTCATTCAAACACATGAGATGCAACAGCATTGTATTCTGCTGGGGATATCCATTTGTACTTAAAGGCCCAGTGCAGCCAAAAACGTGATTTTTCTGTGTTTTGTATATATTTCCACACTGAGGTTGGAATAATAATGTGAAATTATGATGCCCTTTAGTGTAATGGCGAGGTGTAGCTTGGTGCAATGAGTTAAGCATTTAAAAAAAAAAAAGTGACCTACGTTTAAATTGCGCCGCCATTTTCTGAAATTCTAAGTTTCAGTTTATGTGACAAAACAAGCAAGTATAGTGCAGAGAATCAATGCCGCAATTAAATAACTTTACCATAAACAAAAAATAGTGTATTTTCAGCAAGTGTACAAAACAAGAATGAAAGATCTATAACTCACATTTCTATGTGAATTTGGTCAGGTCGCCCAAAAAGTGACACATTGCAGCTTTAAAAATGAGAAGTAGCAATGCTGACAGCATTCCCCAAACCAACCACTCCCCATTTAACTGCTCATACAGTAAATGTTCCAGAATATAAAAATGTACTGAAAGCAGCCCTGGTCAAGTTCGTTTTGCATGGCAGTGCCCCTGGTGGGCAGCGTTTGCCCATTATAGACCATTCCATTGGTCTTCAAGTGAACTCCAACAGCTAGTTCAATTTCCCCTCCACACTCAGACCACTCACAGGCAGTCCTAGCTAAATTATTGCTTGCGAAAATGCATATGCCAAGGAGAAATTAGTATTTTTGACCATTTTATTTGAAAACAATCACCGTCAGGTCCTTAATCATTACCAAGAAATGATTTGATATTGAGATAAAAACTGCTGCATTGGGCCTTTATACAGGTACTTGGCGCAGCCTCATGTATTATTGTTTTCCTCGAGGCAAGTAGCCTAGACAGTTCCATGGAACAATAACTTGGTGGCGGAAGGAAACGTGGTGAGCATTTGCCCAATGACAACTACATAGAAAACAAATAGACCAACCATTACCATTTTATAGGCAACTCGATTTTACTGTGTTGCCGTAAAGACGCACGTGCTGCCACTGATCAAGCTGCAGGATAAATGCATAACCGACAAGTGTCAATGTTACTTACAAAGCCATATCCTCTGGATTTCCCCGTTTGTCTGTCCGTTATCACCACCGCCTCGTCGATGTCTCCGAAGGCCTCAAAATACTTTCTCAAGGAAGCATCGTTAGTGTGGTAGGGCAAACCGCCCACGAAAATTTTGGTAAAAGTAGTGTCTTTTTGAATTGCTGTAGAATGCATCACTTCCAGGCCTCCGTTCCCGAACTGATGCAAAAGCATTGACAAGCCGAGCCGGTAAGAGAGCTAGGCTAAAGACTAGTGAACAGTTAACTAAAGGTAGCCTAGTTGGTTAACCAACTATTGATATGTCCAGCATCAAAAGGCTATTAGCTGCTCGACTCGAGATGTTTTGAAATATCCAACAGGGGTCTGTTCTCGCTTGCTTCTCAATTTTATGTTTTTTCTTCCTTGATTCAGACCTTGAACTTCTTGTTGCCAAGTTCACTGCGTTTCCGTATAGGCTACTGCTTGAAATAGTTTTTGCGCTTTCTAAATAGTTCCTTCAGTTGCCTCTATATTGAAAGTGTTCCGGGAGAGTTTATATAGTCGCCGAACCTGATCACGCCCATTTTAGATGACTGGCCTATGGGCAATGATTCTGGATGACCATTTTTTTCTAACGCAGTAAAGCCCGCCCCCACGCGTTCTTCTTGCACCTGCTTTTGTCCTTTACTACACAAAGACAAGTAATAACTGTAGGTCTACAGCCCGCCTCACGCACATGTTACATTTTATCACTCTCGTAGTAATAGAGAAACAACTCTCTATCTCGTCTGTTGTACCTTAAAGATACATTTGTTGACTTCATTTTGATTTTGTTTTGCAATTTTCTATAACCATATGCTGCACATGTGATATGCCTAATGATTGTAATGGCTCAACAATAGTGTACCACAGTATGCGTCACAATACTGACACCTCCACTGTGACGCTATTTTGACTATGCCTGCTAAAACGCATTACACATGTGTCTTATAGTTCATCTTGTCATTCTTCTCACTGTCATAAATTCTAAATTGTAATTTCAGTTTTTAGACTTAGCCTACAAGGGGTTCTCAATATAAGTGGCACAAACACATGTGATTCCAATATACGAATTACATGGATTTCACCTTCAAGGTTAGTATATACCACAATAATGATAGCCTATAAGCCAAATTGTACACCTCAGTAGCAATGGGTTACAGACGGCCGTGTTTTCCGGTCAACCCATTCATATAACGAGGATGATACATAGCATTATAATAGGCCCGCCAAAGACGAGCGCCCTTTAGGTTATTAATAACAAGGTATTTTTGCCAGCGCCCATCATAAAACAAATGCTTGGCTCACATTGATTACAAGAGTGATAACAGCGTGCAAATACCGCATAACTCTGTTTACTTAAACATTGCCGTTATATGATTCAGAGGGAGTTCACAGACTCGTAAATGGTGTGTGTCTGTCAGACAAGATTGTAGGCTATAACGCCACGTTCAAAACAACTGGGTACTCGGAAATCTCCGACTTCCGACTTCAATGCGCACAAGACAATTGGGAACTCGACAACAAAAAAGAGCTCCGACTGGAAAAAATCGTTTAACGGTTATCCAACTAGGAATTCCAAGTCGGAAACTTGGGCATCTTTCTAGAGCTCTGACTTTCCGACCTGAAGATCACTGACATCACGATTTGACCTCATTTTTTCAGAGTTCCCAGTTGTCTTGAAAGCACCATATGCAAGTATATCATCCTGAGACTCAGCAATTCATTTTTGTCCTCTAGTGGACATCAGTTCTTGGTCCGTATCTCTGAGGCCATACAGGCCACTGTATTAAGTCCTGTTGTCCCTTTTCAGAGGACATTCTGCAGGCTTTTCATTGATATCACGTGTAGGGGTGTGACCTTGACAACTTTATCTTCCTGGTTCATACAAAAATGTTTGTCATCAAAATTAGCACATTTGATGGACATTTTAAAAGTAGTGTGTGTAATTATTAATCATCATTTTTGTGAGTTTGATATTCAAATTGTTTCTAGTAAGTGAATATCTCAGGAATAGTTAAGTGAGTTGTCAGGACTGTGTAATAATTTTCACATTAAATAAGAGCTAAATAAGAGCTTATCAAGAAATGTCCTCTGTAGTGGACACCGGATGCTGCAACTATGTTTTTCACCTACTGTACCCATTAACTGTAATGTTAATTTTTCATATTTACTTCCTTTCATATGTATTTACCACTATGGCGGACCATTTTGCACTTACAATAAAAGATAAATAACAATGTTTTGTCTATTTTTTTCTTGGTAACCTTTCCCAACTCCCTAAAAAAAAATTTTTTTTTAAATAATCCCCCCCAAACAATTATCAGGAGGATAGGGAGGGGAGTAGAGCTATCCCGTAAAAGAAAGGTTATTGGGGTTAAGTTATTGCTCAAAAACAGTCAAGTCTTTCTTTTTGGAATAACCTACCCTCTGAATTTATCACTAACGGTTTAAGCCACGGCTTAATGTTACACTGGTTGCCATGTTCACAGTGACCTCCAGTAGTATATAAATTATTGGTTAATTGTTCGGAGGAACATCAGTTAGGGCTGAGTAGGGTCTGGAGAACATGCCAGGGCAAGTACCAGAATTGTGGGTCACCACCATTACTCCTGAATAAGACATTCATAGGACTCTACTTACTACAGGAGCATGGTACAGCATGGTACAGTGTTAGCTGGTCTACTATTAAACAACTTGACACACTGACAACCACATCATTTATGAAAATATGGCGTGGAGAGGGTAGAGGTAATAAAATATTGGGTTTCAAATGATGGATTGTGACCTGTGTGGCTGGAAATATTGGTTTGTTTAAATTGACAAGGCCTTTTTGATGAAAGCACAGCACCGTTTGTGAGGAGCCAGTGGACAGTAACACTAACTTCCAATCCTTGGTGCTTTGGAGCACATCTGCTAAGTACCCAGGCCCTGGCTGGCAGCAAGACACTAATGACCACAATATAAGGCATTTCAGTCACACCTTCTCCATGACCAGCATCTATTCACACATGGCTTTTGTAGCTCCCCACCACCCCTTCTTCATATCCTACTGATAAATCCCCAATATCAGACTCCTTTCCCACTCCAATTCAAGACTCACCTGATGAATCAAACTGCACTGCGTTGATCCTCAACTGACCTCCCAACCTTTCTCTCTCTGTCTGTGTCACCGCAGGCGCAGGGGCTAACTGAAAGACAAAACATACCACCTAGTGGCCAATTAAAGAGCATCATGGTCATGTTAGCTCCAATTTGAAGTTGATACAGTTGAAGTTGGAAGTTTACATACACTTTAGCCAAATACATTTAAACTCAGTTTTTCACAATTCCTGACATATAATCCCAGTAAAATGTCCATGTTTTAGGTCAGTTAGGGTCACCACTTTATTTTAAGAATGTGAAATGTCAGAATAATAGCAGAGAGAATGATTTATTTCAGCTTTTATTTCTTTCATCACATTCCCAGTGGGTCAGAAGTTTACATACACTCAATTAGTATTTGGTAGCATTGCCTTTCAATTGTTTAACTTGGGTCAAAAGTTTCGGGTAGCTTTCCACAAGCTTCCCACAATAAGTTGGGTGAATTTTGGACCATTCCTCCTGACAGAGCTGGTGTAACTGAGTCAGGTTTGTAGGCCTCCTTGCTCGCACACGCTTTTTCAGTTCTGCCCACAAATTTTCTATAGGATTGAGGTCAGGGCTTTGTGATGGCCACTCCAATACCTTGACATTGTTGTCCTTGAGCTATTTTGCCACAACTTTGGGAAATATGCTTGGGATCATTGTCCGTTTGGAAGACCCATTTGAGATGTTCAGATGTTGCTTCAATATATCCAGATAATTTTCCTCCCTCATGATGCTATCTATTTTGTGAAGTGCACCAGTCCCTCCTGCAGCAAAGCACCCCCACAACATGATGCTGCCACCCCTGTGCTTCATGGTTGAGATGGTGTTCTTCGGCTTGCAAGCATCCCCCTTTTTCCTCCAAACATAATGATGGTCATTATGGCCAAACAGTTCTATTTTGTTTCATCAGACCAGAGGACATTTCTCCAAAAAGTACAACCTTTGTCCCCATGTGCAGTTGCAAACCGTAGTCTGGCTTTTTTTATGGCGGTTTTGGTGCAGTGGCTTCTTCCGTGCTGAGCTGCCTATCAGGTTATGTTGATATAGGATTCGTTTTACTGTGGATATAGATACTTTTGTACCTGTTTCCTCCAGCACCTTCAGTGTCCTTTGCTGTTGTTCTGGGAATGATTTGCAATTTTCGCACCAAAGTACGTTCATCTCTAGGAGACAAAACACGTTTCCTTCCTGAGCGGTATGACGGCTGTGTGGTCCCATGGTGTTTATACTTGCGTACTATTGCTTGTACAGATGAACGTGGCACCTTCAGGCATTTGGAAATTGCTCCCAAGGATGAACCTGACTTGTGGAGGTCTACAATTTTTTTTTTGAGGTCTTGGTGGATTTCTTTTGATTTTCCCATGATGTCAAGCAAAGAGGCACTGAGTTTGAAGATAGGCCTTGAAATACATCCACAGGTAAACCTCCAATTGATTCAAATGATGTCAATTAGCCTTTCAGAAGCTTCTAAAGCCATGACATCATTTTCTGGAATTTTCCAAGCTGTTTAAAGGCACAGTCAGCTTAGTGTATGTAAACTTCTGACCCACTGGAATTGTGATACAGTGAATTATAAGTGAAATAATCTGTCTGTAAACAATTGTTGGAAAAATTACTTGTGTCATGCACAAAGTAGATGTCCTAACCGACTTGCCAAAACTATAGTTTGTTGACAAGAAATTTGTGGAGTGGTTGAAAAATGAGTTTTAATGTATGTAAACTTCAGACTTCAACTGTATATTCATTCTGTAATCGTAGCTATACACATTTATTTACAAAGCACTGATAAAAGTAAACAGGTCAACATTAAGAAACATGGTCATACGGGAACCTGGTTAATTCCATAGTAATGCATGCTGCACATACTGTGGACGTGAGAATCCAAATTCAGTCAACCAATGCACCAAACAGAATAAACTTTATTTTATGCAGGTGTTTCTCAAAATGGAACAGAAATGTGGGGGGAAATTTGGGGAGTATCCAGTGTAAATATATTTATTTCATATTTGATATGTGGTAAACGAGCTACACCACGGAGTGACACCAAATCAAATGAGAACGTAATGTCTTTGGAAGGCAGTGTAAAAATAAAGAGCTGCACATATGAATGACATAAAACAACAACATGGTCGCATTCCCCTGCTCAGACGTTGCTGCTGCATGCCATATCTTACAACGCCGTGATAGGTATCAGCAACCGCATCATATGTTTTTGCAATCTGGTGCCCGACGGCACTGTCGATGACGTGGCACGCAACCATTGGTTGATGCATGCAATGTCTAAGCAGGGGAACACGACCATGACCGACAATAACCCATCCCCCATTATGACCTCATAAGACCAATAGTCAAGCAGCTGTCATCAGTACTGGGCCGGTCGTCTCCTCTGATTGGTCCATGCATAGTTTGCAACACCATGCCATAGGTCCAGGTGTTTGCCAAGAGGAAGGTGTCTCTCTCTCTCTTCAGCGTTTGCGCACACTAAAGCAGCAGGTCCTCAACAGATGGGACTCAACGGATCTAAAGACAGGAGAGAGCAGTCAGTCATCTCAGTCATGTGTTTGTGTCCCTTTTTGCCACAGAACATAAAAGTTTCTAAACCAGCCACGCACAAAATATTTGTAAAATAATATTGCATAATTAATTTCAAATGAATGTTTTCCCTTAATTACATACAGATGAAACACTGAAAAATAGTTATCTACTCTGATTCAATACATCAAAAAGTTCTTAATTTCTGAATGTGAAAAGAAATACAATACAAATCCTTATCTTTCCCCCAAATTCAGGAGTTGTGTCAAAGTAAAACCTTCTCAAAACGAGCCTTGAGGAAATCACTCACCTATCAAGGGATAAGGAAGCCTATATGCACAGCATAGAATAGTTTAAACCTAAACTGACAGCCTGACTTCAAGTCAGTACAACTGTCACTGCAAACTTAGAAGTTTTCAGTGCTGCTGTGTAGCGCTATCACACTACTCTCAAAACAGCCAAACTCCTGACAGCCCACATCCCTGCATTCAAATAATCATGGGATGCTGATAAAGGCACCAGGAAGTGATGAGCTTGGAACTATAAGGTTCAATCTGCATCTTTTTCAAAATTGAGTTATTGACATATAGCTTTGTTCTGTTCAATGTTCTCTCAACACTGAGTACACCTTACTAATATTGACTTGCACAAGGTGTCAAAAACATTCCATAGGGATGCTGGTCCATGTTGACTCCAATGCTTCCAACAGTCATGTCAAGTGGGCTGGATGTCCTGTAGGTAGTGGACCATTCTTGATACACATGGGAAATACAGCAGTGTTGCAGTTCTTGACACAAACCGGTGCTCCTGTCACCTACTAGCATACCCCATTCAAAAGGCACTTACATGTTTTGTCTTTCCCATTCAACCTCTGAATGGCACACATACACAATAAATGTCTCAAGGCTTAAAAATCCTTCTTTAACCTGTCTCTTCCCCTTCATCTACACCGAAGTGGATTTAACAAGTGACATCAATAAGGGATCATAGCTTTCACCTGGATTCACCTGGTCAGTCTATGTCATGGGATGAGCAGGTGTTCCTTATATTTGTGTACAGTACTCTCAGTGTATATAGTACTCTCAATACCCCAATTCATGTTGTTAAATTTAAAAGAATACAAGATAAAAATGGCTGACACCACTCAAACCAATGAGGGTTCGGAACTTTAAAGCCAATTATCGCCAAGAATCATCTTTTGTAAATATAAACTTTTGTCCCAAGCTCTTTACAACGGTAGTGAGGATGGGGGGGCAGCCCCCTTTGGCAACATTGTCCCCAAGGTTGAAGCCTGCTTGACAGAGATGCTAAGCTGCTAGCCATCAAGCTAACGAAGTTGGTTCCAGATGAGTTTTGCAATGAAGCCCTCTTTGTCTGGAGAAATAAATGAAAGGTTCCAGCGGTGTAGCGGCTTTGTTTCGGGACAAACCGGATCACTCAGAGTTCCAATGTGGCCATTGTTTGCTAACTGAGGATTACAGGCTTGAGGTGGCTTCCTTGATCACGTAGGTCGCCAGCCTATGTAAGAAGCTGCGGAAAACGCAGAGTGGAATGTTAAAATTTTCTACACCGGTTGCTGGACGGCGTTCGCGCTTGTTGGATGCATCTCCGCCTTGTCATTTGTCATTAGCCGACTGCCCGTTGTTGCCTGGAGTGCCCCCATCTGATAGCAGAGTCGAAAGAGCACCACAAGAGGAGCAAGGCAATCAACGATGGTCGCATGTCACGAGCCGTGGAAGCCAAAGACATCGGCCTCCCGCAAAGCAGTCTACACTCCCAACGAGAGGCCCGGAGCAGATACAAACAACAAATAGTTTCGCCCTCCTGGAGCCTGATCTTCCTGCACCTTCGTTGCTGGGGGTGCCTGTGGCCGCAGTGCCTATTACTACGATTTCGAAGTCGACGTCGGCAACCTTACGTACCTGCTATGGATCGAGCGGGGCTTCTCCATCTGTCGGGCTCAAGTTATCCTGCCTCTCGCCCGTCCATAAAGGGTTTCCCGAATCCTGTGAAATGTGGGAGTAGGCGGATTTCCTCGTCCTTCTCGCCAGCCGTGATTTTGGGCAGCTCCATGGTAAGAAATGTGACCTGGTGCAAAACAGTGTCCTATCCCGGAGCGCGAGTAAATGACATTACTAAGCTGCTCCCGAATGTACTAAATCGATTCTGTTGTAGTCCATGTGGGTTTTAATGACATTATGACAGGCAGCTCTGAACAATTGAGACAATAACTTATCAATGACCCAAGCCCAGCTCACATAACCCCAACCATTGTGACGCAGAGTTGTCATAATGCTTCTGCAAATGTACATTACACCAGGAGCGTTGGTAGACACAATGTAAGTAACATAATTTATGTTCCTCTAACTTCCCTGAATGCCTCTGCTGATCCTACAGCTATTGTATGTAGTAATTGTGCCTATGAACCAGATTTGTACTGTTAGCACTGAGGCGGTGTGCCCTAGTAGGAAGTCCACTGTGTGCAACTCACCCTGCACTAACATAAATGACATGAGCATATCTACTTCTGCTAAGCTTCCTAGTAAAGCAATGAAAACAAGTAAGCATCCCAGAAGAAAAGTGATCAAAATAGCCCACGTTACCATATGTAGCTTAAGAAACAAGATTCATGAAATCAATAATTTGCAAGTAACAGATGGCATTCATATTCTGAAACTCACTTAGATAATACCTTTTATGATACAGTGGTAGCAATACAAGGTTATAATATTTACATAAAATATAGAAATGCCAAAGGTGGAGGTGTTGCTGTTTATATTCAGAACCACATTCCTGTAAAGATTAGAGAGGATCATGTTAAATACTGTTGAAGTAATCTGGCTACAGGTTCATTTGCCTCAGCTAATGCCCATTCTGGTGGGAAGCTGCTATAGACCATTAAGTGCTAACAGTCAGTATCTGGATAACATATGTGAAATTCTTGATAATGTATGTGATATCAACAGAGAGGTATATTTTCTGGGTGATTTAAATATTGACTGGCTTACATCAAGCTGTCCACTCAAGAAAAAGCTTCAAACTGTAACCAGTGCCTGCAACCTGGTTCAGGTTATCAGTCAACCTACCAGGGTAGTTACAAACAGCACAGAAATTAAATCATCAACATGTATTGATCACATCTTTACTAATGCTGCATAAATTAGCTTGAAAGCAGTATCCAGATCCATTGAAAGTAGTGATCACAATATAGTAGCCATATCTAGGAAAACCGAAGCGCCAAAGGCTGGGCCTAATATAGTGTATAAGAGGTTATATAATACGTTTTGTAGTGATTCCTATGTTGTTGATGTAAAGAGTATTTGTTGGTTCGTGGTGTGTAATGAGGAGCAAACAGACGCTGCACTAGATACATTTATGAAATTGCTTATTCCAGTTACTAATAAGCATACACCCATTAAGAAAATGACTGTAAAAACTGTTAAATCTCTGTGGTTCGATGAGGAATTGAAAAATTGTATGGTTGAGAGGGATGAGGCAAAAGGAATGGCAAATAAGTCTGGCTGCACAACCGATTGACAAATGTGCTGCGAAATGAGAAATCAAGTGACTAAACTGAATAAAAATAAACTACACTATGAAACAAAGATAAATGACATAACGAATTGATAGTAAAAAGCTTTGGGTACCTTAAATTACATTTTGGGAAAAAAGGCAAACTCAGCTCCATGATTCATTGAATCAGATGGCTCATTAAATCACAAAACTAACTGATATTCTCAACTACTATTACTGAGGATAATAGCGGATGATATTGCCACTCCTATTTGCCATATTTTCAATTTAAGCCTACTAGAAAGTGTGTGCCCCCAGGCTTGGAGGGAAGCTAAAGTCATTCCGCTACCTAAGAATAGTAAAGTCCCCTTTACTGGCTCAAATAGCCGACCAATCAGCCTGTTACCAACCATTAGTAAACTTTTGGGGAAAATTGTGTTTGACCAGATACAATGCTATTTTATAGTAAACAAATTGACAAACTTTCAGCATGATTATAGGGAAGGACATTCAACAAGCACAGCACTTACACAAATGACTAATGATTGGCTCAGAGAAATTGACGATAAAAAGATTGCGGGGGCTGTTTTGTGAGACTTCAGTGCGGCTTTGACATTATCGATCATAGTCTGCTGCTGGAAAAACTTGTGTTATGGCTTTACACCCCCTGCTACATTGTGGATCAAGAGTTACCTGTCTAACAGAACACAGAGGGTGTTCTTTAATGCAAGCCTCTCCAACATAATCTAGGTAGAATCAGGAATTCCCCAGGGCAGCTGTCTAGGCCTCTTACTTTTGAAAATCTGTACTAATGACATGCCACCGGCTTTGAGTAAAGCCAGTGTGTATGTATGCGGATGATTCAATACTATAAAGGTCAGCTATTACATTGACTGAAATGACTGCAACACTTAACAAAGAGTTGAGGTTAGTTTCAGAGTGGGTGGCAAAGAATAAGTTAGTCCTAAATATTTCTGAAACTAAAATCATTGAATTTGGGACAAATCATTCACTAAACCTCCACTAAATTTTGTAATAAATAATGTGGAAATTGAGCTAGTTGAGGTGACTAAACTGCTTGGAGTAACCCTGGATTGTCAACTGTTATGGTCAAAACATATTGTCCATAATAATGCGCTGCTCTACCTTCAAATTAAAATTAAAAAAATGTTTATTGATCACATACACATGGTTAGCAGATGTTAATGTGAGTGTAGCGAAATGCTTGTGCTTCTAGTTCCGACAGTGCAGTAATATCTAACAAGTAATCTAACATTTCCCCAACAACTACACACACATATACATGTACAGTATATACAGTGGGGAGAAGTATTTGATAACCTGCAAAATTGGCAGTGTTTCCTACTTACAAAGCATGTAGAGGTCTGTAATTTTTAGGTCCTGCCGTGTAGTTCTAGGCTGATCCCTCACCTTCCTCATGATCATTGATGCCCCACGAGGTGAGATCTTGCATGGAGCCCCAGACCGAGGGTGATTGACCGTCATCTTGAACTTCTTCCATTTTCTAATAATGGCGCCAACAGTTGTTGCCTTCTCACCAAGCTGCTTGCCTATTGTCCTGTAGCCCATCCCTGCCTTGTGCAGGTCTACAATTTTATCCCTGATGTCCTTACACAGCTCTCTGGTCTTGGCCATTGTGGAGAGGTTGGAGTCTGTTTGATTGAGTGTGTGGACAGGTGCAGTTAATACAGGTAATGAGTGGAGAACAGGAGGGCTTCTTAAAGAAAAACTAACAGGTCTGTGAGAGCCGGAATTCTTACTGGTTGGTAGGTGATCAAATACTTATATCATGCAATAAAATGGAAATTAATTACTTAAAAATCATACAATGTGATTTTCTGGATTTTTGTTTTAGATTCCGTCTCTCACAGTTGAAGTGTACCTATGATAAAAATTACAGACCTCTACATGCTTTGTAAGTAGGAAAACCTGCAAAATCGTCAGTGTGTCAAATACTTGTTTTCCCCACTGTATATACGCATTCGTGTTTTCCCCACTGTATATATATATATATATATATATATATATGGATGAGCGATGGCCGAGCGGCAAGGTGCAATAGATGGTATAAAATACAGTATATACATATGATGAGTAATGTAAGATAAGCAAACTTTATTAAAGTGGCATTATTTAAAGTGCCATTGTTTAAGGTGAATAGTGATCCATTTATTAAAGTGGCCAGTGATTGGGTCTCAATGTTGGCAGCAGCCTCTGAGTTAGTGATTGCAGTTTAGCCGTCTGATGGACTTGAGATTGAAAAACAGCTTCTGTCTCTCTGTCCCAGCTTTCTGGATGGTAGCGGGGTGAACAAGCAGTGGCTCGGGTGGATGTTGTCCTTGATGATCTTTTTGGCCTTCCTGTGACATTGGGTGCCGTCGGTGTTATGGAGGGCAGGTAGTTTGCCCCCGGTGATGCATTGTGCAGACCGCACCACCCTCTGGAGAGCCTTGCCATTGAGTGCGATGCAGTTGCGTACCAGGCGGTGATACAGGCGGTGATGCTCTTGATTGTGCATCTGTAAAAGTTTGTCAGGGTTTTGGGTGACATGCCAAATTTCTTCAGCCTCCTGAGGTTGAAGATTCGCTCCTGTGCCTTCTTCACCACACTGTCTGTGTGGGTGGACCATTCCAGTTTGTCTGTGATGTGTACGCCGAGGAACTTTCCACCTTCTCCACTGCTGTCCCTTTTGATGTGGATAGGGTGTGCTCCCTCTGCTGTTTCCTGAAGTCCACGATCATCTCCTTTGTTTTGTTGACGTTGAGTGAGAGGTTGTTTTCATGGCACGACACTCCGAGGGCCCTCACCTCCTGCCTGTAGGCTGTCTCGTCGTTGTTGGTAATCAAGCCCACTACTGTTGTGTTGTCTGCCAACTTGATGATTGAGTTAGAGGCGTGCATGGCCACGCATTCGTGGGTGAACAGGGAGTACAGTAGGGGACTGAGCACTCACCCTTGTGGGGCCCTAGTGTTGAGGGTCAGCAAAGTGGAGATGTTGTTTCCTAACTTCACCAGCTGGGGGAGGCCCGTCAGAAAGTCCAGGACCCAATTGCACAGGATGGGGTTGAAACCCAGGGCCTCCAGCTTGATTATGAGCTTGGAGAGTACAGTGCCTTGCAAAAGTATTCACCCCCCTTGGCATTTTTCCTATTTTGTTGCATTACAACCTGCAATTTTAAATTGATTTTTATTTGGATTTCATGTAGTGGACAAACACAAAATAGTCCAAATTGGTGAAGTAAAATGGAAAAAAATTACTTGTTTAAAAAAATTATACAAAATAAAAAACGGAAAAGTGGTGGGTGCATATGTATTCACCCCCTTTGCTATGAAGCCTCAAAATAAGATCTGGTGCAAACAATTACCTTCAGAAGTCACATAATTAGTTAAATAAAGTCCACCTGTGTGCAATCTAAGTGTCACATGATCTCAGTATATTTACACCTGTTCTGAAAGGCCCCAGAGTCTGCAACACCACTAAGCAAGCAGCACTATGAAGACCAAGGAGCTCTCCAAACAGATCAGAGACAAAGTTGTGGAGAAGTACAGATCAGGGTTGGGTTATAAAAAAATATCCGAAACTTTGAACATCCTTCGGAGCACCATTAAATCCATTATTAAAAATGTTTAAGAACATGGTACCACAACAAACCTACCAAGAGAAGGCCGCCCACCAAAACTCACGGACCAGGCAAGAAGGGCATTAATCACAGAGGGAACAAAGAGACCAAAGATAAACCTGAAGGAGCTGCAAACTACTAGTCATTTAGTTCCGTTATCTTTGCCTTCTTGGGTACAGCAACAATGGTGGCCATCTTGAAGCATGTGGGGACAGCAGACTAGGATAGGGAGCAATTGAATATGTCCGTAAACACACCTGCTAGCTGGTCTGCGCATGCTCTGAGGACGCCATCTGGGCCAGCAGCCTTGTGAGGGTTAACATGTTTGAATGTTTTATGTCGGCCACGGAGAAGGAGAGGGGGCACAGTCCTTGTTAGCGGGCCGCGATGGTGGCACTGTATTATCCTCAAAGCGGGCAAAGAAGGTGTTTAGTTTGTCTGGAAGCGTGACGTCGGTGTCCGTGATGTGGCTGGTTTTCTTTTTGTAGTCAGAGCCTATTACTGTGACCCTCATATTGGCTATTCAGTAGCTACCTCCCAAGTCGTTGCGGGACAGTAGTGCTTGGCAAGCGGGAGAGAAGGACAGTGTCCTGGTGTTGTTGCCATTCATGTCCTCCCATTGAGTAGACTGTATGTATGCATCAAGGTGACATCTAGATGGTTATCAATAATAGTTATTTCTTGTGTAGGCTGCTATCCTAAAATTGCCGGTGACACCATGATACAGCTGCCCAGCGGCAGGCACCTCAGCTAGGCGAAGTAGTCTGAATTAATCTAAGTTAAATAAAGAAATCTGTCATTCAGTTTGACGTTTTTGCAGAGGTCTCAGTCGCACAATTTTACATACTAAGATTTTCATATATACTCCCTCTCCGGCGCTCAAGGTCTCCAGTCTACTTATTATTATGCACACCTGTCACCATCGTTACGCTCCTCATCAGACTCAACTGGACTCCATCACCTTCCTGATTACCTTCCCTATAACTGCCACTCCATTTGGACTCTGTGTTCCATGTCACTGCACTACTCTTGTTTTGGTCCATGTTTATTTCTTAAATTATTCACTCCCTGTACTTGCTTCCTGCGCATGATAACTAGTCGTCTCTCGTTGAATGACAAACACTTCATGTTCCCACTCCTACTAGGAGTAGTATTGGAGTAGTAATCACCGGCAAAGGGGCGTAGACTTCAGCTATCTAACTTCGATGTCAATAAAAAAAAATGTTGTGCAAAAAGACACAAAAAAACCTGTCGAAGACAAAACAAACGTCACAACATGTAGTCATAACATATGCGCAAATTGTTTCAACTGGGAAGCATATGATAAGCTTTATCGACTCGTCATGCAGCCCAATCAGCCACACAAAATGGTATTGAGTGGCAACAAATCTGCCCAATTAGCTGATTCGCTTTCCACACACCCATTCCTTTTCGACACACCCACTCACCCTTACTCAGGTCAACATATTGGGCTACAGCTACCCATACCTGCAATTAGAGCCTTTGAAGCCACCGGCGGACATATTGGCACTCCTCAGAAGGAGCAGTCATCCATAGGAATGAGTGCAATTCTACAGTATTTCAATAAATGTAAAGGACACAATTATATACTGAACAAAAATATAAACGCAAATGCAACAATTTCAAAGATTTTACTGAGTTATAGTTAATAAGGAAATCAGTCAATTTAAATAATTTAATTAGGTCCTAATCTATGGATTTCACACAACTGGGAATACAGATAAGCATCTGTAGTCACAGATACCTTAAAAAAGGGGCGTGGATCAGAAAATCAGTCAGCATCTGGTGTGACCACCATTTGCCTCATGCCGTGCGACACATCTCCTTCGCAGGCTTTGATCGGGCTGTTGATTGTGGCCTGTGGAATGTTGTCCCACTCCTCTTCAATGGTTGTGCGAAGTTGCTGGATATTGGCAGGAACTGGAACATGCTGTCGTACACATCGATCCAGAGTATCCCAAACATGCTAAATCGGTGACATGTCTGGTGTGTTTGCAGGCCATGGAAGAACTGGGACATTTTCAGCATCCAGGAATTATTTACAGATCCTTGCGACATGGGGCTGTGCATTATCATGCTGAAACATGAGGTGATGGAGGTGATGAATGGCACGACAATGGGCCTCAGGATCGCGTCACAGTATCTCTGTGCATTCAAATTGCCATCGATAAAATGCAATTGTGTTTGTTGTCCGTAGCTTATGCCTACTCATACCATAACGCTACTGCCTCCATGGTTCACTCTGTTCACAATGTTGACATCAACAAACCACTCGCCCACACGATGCCATACACACTTTCTGCCATCTTCCCTTTGCACAAAAAGCTTATTTCTCTCAAATTTGGACCTACTGCCAAATTCTCTAAAACAACGTTAGAGGCAGCTTATGGTAGAGAAATTAACATTCAATTCTCTGGCAACAGCTCTGGTGAACATTCCTGCAGTCAGCATGCCAATTACACGCTCCATCAAAACATGAGACCTCTGTGGCATTATGTTGTGTGACAAAACGGCACATTTTAAACTGGCCTTTTGTCGTCCCCAGCACAAGGTGCATCTGTGTAATGATCATGCTGTTTAATCATCTTTTTCATATGCCACACCTGTCAGGTGGATGGATTATCTTGGCAAAGGATAAATGCTTACTAACAGGGATATAAACAAATTTGTGCACAAAATTTGAGAGAAATAAGCTTTTTGTGCTTATGGAAAATGTCTGGTATCTTTTATTTTAGCTCATGAAACATGGGACCAACACTTTGCGTTAATATTTTTGTTCAGTTATAGTTATGTTTTCATCTTGTATTGTAGTAACACTCAAGCATGTTTTCGCCATGAGGACTATTTCATCACTCAGATTGTTTAGACTCTAAAAAAATATTTGACTTTGTGCAGTATCTACAATCTAAGTGTTTATCCAACTTTCTTGTCGTTTTTCTGTTTGACTTAATATGGTAATTTATTTTAGGTCAAATCATGGTTGATATGCATAAAACATGACTTAATAATAAGACATTAATACATCAGTGCATTATCACTTATCTACCTACAACATATTTGGCTGGACAGCAAATAAATCTTATAGCCATTTTTCTCAGTTTCACTGTTTGTGTAGTTACTGCTCTTTGCCTTTCTATGGCAGAGCGGGTAACTGCATTCAAAACCTGGTGGAACAAAGCCAAAATGTTTGTTTACATTGGTTTTTACTTGGATTTTATAGTTACTGCAAATTTTACAATCAATTTTCTCTGAAACAGAACATAATTGAACCTGGACACTGTCACAAGATAACAGATACCACAAAGCCTAATTTCAGTCTCAACTCAATTTTGACCAAAAGCGTAGTTACTGCATTTTGCCTTTATAGGGCAGAATGCATAGCATTAGCAATCCAGGGTTTCTATATACATGATTGGTAGTTACACTAGGAAGATTTTACTTGACACCCCATTATTTACCCCCCAAAAATGTATATATATATATATATATATACACAGTACCAGTCAAAAGTTGACACACCTACTCATTCAAGGGTTTTTCTAGATTTTTTTACTATTTTCTACATTGTATAATAATAGTGAAGACATCAAAATTATGAAATAACACATATGGAATCATGTAGTTACCGAAAAAGTGTTACACAAATACAAATATATTTTTGATTCTTCAAAGTAGACACCCTTTGCCTTGATGACAACTTTGCACTGACCTTCATGTCTTACTCCAATTAGGGGAGTGTGTTAGGGTGTTGGTGAAATGGTGAAATGGAGAAAGGTGGAGTCAGGCGCAGGACACAGAGATGAGTTTAGTCCGATAGTTTACTCAAAAAATGAGAGAATAATGTTCCAATACGGAACACAAAATCCAAAACACAAATAACACGAACCCACGTGACAAACAATAACGCACAAAACAGAGAGGGAAACCAGGGGGTTAAATAAGGAACATAATTAATGGAATAGAAATCAGGTGTGTAATAATGAAGACAAAACCAAACGAAAATGAAACATGGATCGGTGGCGACTAGAACGCCGGTGACGTCGCCCGCCGAACGCCGCCCGAACAAGGAGAGGGACCAACTTCGGCGGAAGTCGTGACAGAGTGGTGGTAGGGTTAGCGGAAAATAATAAAATAAATATATTAAAAAAATATCTATGTACAGTACCAGTCAAAGGTTTGGACACACCTACTCATTCAAGCGTTTTTCTTTATTTTTACTATTTTCTACACTGTAGAATAATAGTGAAGCTCATCCAGTTTGATTTCTATTTTGCCATACATTTTTAACTGTGCTGTTTCACAAAAGTTCTGAACCTATATACATTTTACAGACAGAGTATTTTACAGTTGTTATCTTGTTGTTATTAGTCCCACCCTTCAGCTCCGTTCAACTCCTCCCATCTATCTCTATTTGCCATATATATATTTAACTGTGCTGTGGTGCTTCAAAACAATTCTGAACCTTTCTATTCTCATAGTTTCATAGTTACAAATTGTAAATTAAAAATGAAAATGTTTGCTTAAATTATTATAATATTATTGATCGATTGACTATGACATTTCAAATCACCCAGTATTGCTCTCTGCAGGGTTAGCTCCAGGTAAATGTTGCAATTCTTCAGCCATTCCTGGACCTGAGACCAAAAACAAGCTACATATAGTATGGACAGTACCAAAACAAATTATCTAATTGTTCTGTGTCTTTACAGCAAAATATGCAAAGTTGGGAAGGTTGTATCCCCCACATATATAACATTCTGATGATTGCAAGAATGTTTTGTATAATAATTTAAATTGAAACATTTCTAAGTTTGAATCCGGCGTCGTTTTGCGCATCAGTTCATAAACCATGTGCCATGGAATCGGTACATCGAAAATCTTACAGCTATCCATTTTTTGGTCCTTAAATTAAACTGGTATATTTATTTATTTATTTATCACAAATTTCTTTAACCAATTTTGGTCTTTAATGCAGGGCCGACAGACAAGTTCCTTACTTTTCCCCCTTCCACTTGCCACTTTTTCTGCGGTAATGCTGCAATTAGTTGGCTGTAATTTTGGGTAGAGCAGACATTTCCATATATTTTCGTTAGCTGCATGTGTGACATAACCCCAGCAGTCCTGTTTATGTCCTGTTTATGATAGCATATACAAAGATTATATTTTTTAAATATTTGTTCAGTCTTTTCTGGTGGATTAAACTGAAATTGCAACCAAGTTTCTATGGCTTGTTTTTAAAATAGCAATATTTTGGAGATTATTTGAATTTACAAATAACCGAAAGTGAGAGGTTGTAATCTGAATAAAGAGAAAAAGGCCATTCTTGAACATGGGGTGAGACATTCTTACTAATCTGATAGAGAACCAGTTTGGATTTACTGACGGGCCTGGACATGTACTGGCTTAAGCAGGGGGACACGTCTGGCACTGCAGGATTTGAGTCCCTGGCGGCGTAGTGTGTTACTGATGGTAGGCTTTGTTACTTTGGTCCCAGCTCTCTGCAGGTCATTCACTAGGTCCCCCCGTGTGGTTCTGGGATTTTTGCTCACCGTTCTTGTGATCATTTTGACCCGACGGGGTGAGATCTTGCGTGGAGCCCCAGATCGAGGGAGATTATCAGTGGTCTTGTATGTCTTCCATTTCCTAATAATTGCTCCCACAGTTGATTTCTTCAAACCAAGCTGCTTACATATTGCAGATTCAGTCTTCCCAGCCTGGTGCAGGTCTACAATTTTGTTTCTGGTGTCCTTTGACAGCTCTTTGGTCTTGGCCATAGTGGAGTTTGGAGTGTGACTGTTTGAGGTTGTGGACAGGTGTCTTTTATACTGATAACAAGTTCAAACAGGTGCCATTAATACAGGTAACGAGTGGGGGACAGAGGAGCCTCTTAAAGAAGAAGTTTACAGGTCTGTGAGAGCCAGAAATGTTGCTTGTTTGTAGGTGACCAAATACTTATTTTCCACCATAATTTGCAAATAAATTCATTAAAAATCCTACAATGTGATTTTCTGGATTTTCTTTTCTCATTTTGTCTGTCATAGTTGAAGTGTACCTATGATGAAAATTACAGGCCTCTCTCATCTTTTTAAGTGGGAGAACTTGCACAATTGGTGGCTGACTAAATACCTTTTTGCCCCACTGTAACTTTAACCCATTTTATAAGAGATTCTCCAAAATTGAAATATTCCAGGCATTTATATATAAATTCCAGTCGTACTTTATCAAAAGCCTTTTCAAAGTCAGCTATGAATACCAGGCCTGGTTTCCCAGATTTTTCATAGTGTTCTATTGTTTCCAGTACTTGACTTATATTATCTGCAATGTATCATCCATGTAAACAATCTCTCTGATTAGGATGAATTATATCCGACAATGTCTTTATGGGCTATGCATTTTGCTAGAATTTTTGCATCACAACCATGAAGTGTAAGGGGCCTCAAATTTTTCAAATGTAATTATTTACTTTTTTAAAAACCTTTATTTAACTAGCCAAGTCAGTTAAGAACAAATTCGTATTTACAATGACAGCCTACACCAGACAAACCCGGACAACGCTGGGCCAATTGTGCGCTGCCCTATGGGACTCCCAATCATAGCCTGGAATCAAACCAGGGTGTCTGTAGTGATGCCTCAAGCACTGAGATGTAGTGCCTTAGACTGCTGCGCCACTCGGGAGCCAAATGGACTGGATCTTTTATTCACCACTTCTATCCTGTTTCAGCAATAATGAAGTCTGATGATGTATGAGTAATATATATGCCAATTAATTGATGGTTGGACCGCATTCTGTCCGCTATCAACACTTTTTAAACTTTTGGTGCCAGCGAGAATGGCATAAGAAAGTAGTCAAGACTACTAGTTTGATTGAGCCTCCTTCACGTATATCTCACTAGGTCAGGATATTTAAGCCTCTATACATCCACTAGTTCCAATATCCATGACATTTGTGATTTCCTTAAGTGTATGAGGGTGATAGTTTGTAGTGTGATTTCCTTTATGGTCCATTGAGGTATTATTATCAAGGCACAAGGCGAGACCCAAATGCAGACACAGGAGGCAGATGGTTGGAGTCTACAATGTTTATTAATCCAAAGGGGTAGGCAAGAGAATGGTTGTGGACAGGCAAAAAGGAAAAAAAACAGATCAGAGTCCAGGAGTTACAGAGTGGCAGACAGGCTCGTGGTCAAGGCAGGCAGAATGGTCAGGCAGGCGGGTACAAAGTCCAGAAACAGGCAAGGGTCAAAACCAGGAGGACTAGAAAAAGGAGAATGCAAAAAGCAGGAGAACAGGAAAAACACTGGTTGATTTGGAAACATAAAAGACGAACTGACACAGAGAGACAGGAAACATAAATACACTGAGGAAAACACTGGGGAAAACAAGCGACGCCTGGAGGGGGTGGAGACAATAACGAGGACAGGTGAAACTGATCAGTGTGTGACAATTATAATCTCCCACCATAATAGAGTCTTGTATTGCTTGTATGTTTGCTAAATTATTATATATATTTTCAAAGAAGCGTGGATCATCATTATTTGGAGCGTATAGATTAATGAGCCATATCTGTTTAATAACATACTTAAAATCATCCATCTACCTTGCGGATCTGTTTGGACAATTTGCACATTCGGATCAAAATGATTGTTAATTAATATCATCACCCCTTTTGAATTTCTTTGCCAATGGGAGAAGTATATTTCGCCCCCCCAGTCCTTTTTCCACACAACTTCATCTAACATTGTTGACTGAGTTTCCTGTTAACAATATATATTATATTCCTTCTCTTTTAGCCAGGTAAATACTGATCGTCGTTTCTTATTATCTACTAAGCCATTACAATTATAGTTGGCTATACTTATTTCACCATTTACCATAATGAGATACAAGTTTCAATTATATTAATCATAATATATGTCTGTAAACTTACCATTCAAAAGTGCTATAGTAATTGAGTGTCCATATAGCTGTACTATGATATTTGCATTGCTACTGAGTAAACCTCCAATTGTCGTCGTTCCCCGTCCCCCCCTTTCCCCCGATCCCAAGTTGAGTTGTCATTCCAGTGACTGGCAGACCACTTCTGTCCCTCCAGATCACAGGGACCCCGAGAGACCGGGTCCCATCTTTCGAAAAGAGCACATAGTGCCACCCACAGAACAGAAGCAGATCAACCCCCAAAACCATTTCCACTTAGACTTGTATTATATATAGTTATCAAAACATACATATACCGTATATAAAATCTTGCATATCTTAATTTCCACAATTCACAAAAAATATGCGTATGTACTGTAGGCAGTTCATGTGAAGGATTGTTACTTCTAACCGGTATTGACATTACAAAGATTACATTTTTTGCAAGCAACTATTATTTTAGCAAACAATTATTGTCATTCATCCTATATTGTCCCTAACATTATGACCCCATAGCAACAGATGTGGTATACACACACACACACACACACACACACACACACACACACACACACACACACACACACACACACACACACACACACACACACACACACACACACACACACATACACACTCGACCCATTTCCCCCACAAACAACCACAAGCTCAGACGTTCAACAGTTGTTCCATACCCAACTCAAGAAAGGACTTGATGTGTGAATGCATATACAGTTGCAGCTGTTTGAGAAGGCATGCAAAATGTTGCAAAAAAAATGAAAAAAATTGGGATATTTGATTAACTAATGTCAAGTCCTAGATGTTGGAAACACACACACGCTGGTCCCCCGTTGTGACCATCTTGTCAAGCATCTCTGTGCAGTCAGACCTTTGATCATTCTGTGCCACTAGGGCCACAGTAATTTTCCCCCTCTCTGAATGTCTGAGTGTGACCCCCCTCTCCAATGGGTTACTGCAGCTAGTGTTGCCAGCACCGCCACTAACTGGGTGGGGGCACCCCACCGGAATCCCCACCTGCTAGGTATAAGGTCATCAAGGTTCTCATAAACAGCTTTAAGAAATTCCTTGCATATTATGCTTACCTAATCAGGGTGCTTTGGCTTTGTAGGACCAACCCTGCCAGGCAGGCTCAGAACCTTGAGGGGGCCGTGCTGCTTTAGTGGGTTTCTGACCTCATTTATCTTTCTGTTTTGACTGTGTATAGGCTACTTACAGTAGTCCATAAAACAGATAAGGACTTCTCCTTAGTGTATGGGTCGCTCAGGTGGGTGTCTAGGGTATAGGGTTGGGGACCGTTCCACCATGATAGGACAATAAATAACTAAACTATCTTTATTATTTATTTTAAAATGTATATCCCATATCTGCACACAATTGAAAGCTCTCTCTGACAACCCCTGCTCACAGACATACATGGGCTCTTGTATTCGCAACCATTTTCCTTTTTCATTGACTTAACTCAGTTTTGTCACCAAAGCCCCATATACTACCCACCACTGTGACCTGTATGCTCTCGTTGGCTGGCCCTCGCTTCATATTCGTCGCCAAACCCACTGGCTCCAGGTCATCTATAAGTCTTTGCTAGGTAAAGCTCCACCTAATCTCAGCTCACGGGTCACCATAGCAGCACCCACCTGTAGCAGCCGCTCCAGCAGGTATAAATCATTGGTCACCCCCAAAGCCAATTCCTCCTTTGGCTGCCTTTCCTTCCAGTTATCTGCTGCCAATGACTGGAACGAATTGCAAAAATCACTGAAGCTGGAGACCCATATCTTCCTCACTAACTTTAAGCACCAGCTGTCAGAGCAGCTCACAGATCACTGCAGCTGTACATAGCCCATCTGTAAATAGTAAATAGCCCATCCAACTACCTCATCCCCATACTGTTATTATTTTTTTTGCTCCTTTGCACCCCAGTATCTCTACTTGCACATTCATCTTTTGCACATCTATCACTCCACTGTTTAATTGCTAAATTGTCATTATTTCGCCACTATGGCCTATTTATTGCCTTACCTCCATTAACTTACCTAATTTGCACACACTGTATATAGACTTTTTTCTCTATTGATGTATGTTTGTTTATCCCATGTGTAACTCTGTGTTGTTGTTTGTGTCGCACTGCTTTGCTTTATCTTGACCAGGGGCCTGTTGCACAAAACTAGGATAAGGGATTAAGCCAGGATATCTTGGTGATCCTGGCTCAATTGATCCGTAATCCGGTTGCACTAAAGATGGATAGGGGGCAGGAGGATATGTTATGGTATAAATTACCATGGAGATTTATTCTGTGGAGCTAGCCTGCTCCAGACCAGGCTAAATTCCAGGATCTATTTAATCTCATCCCTAATGTCAGTCAGCAGTCACCACAAATGGAAACCAATAGTTATTTCACTGCTCACTATACATTGTTATCACATATAACTAGACCCACTGTTATTATTTAAACGTTTGTGATCATTAATTTCAATGATTTTGGATAAAAAATGATTTTTAGATGATGTTGCTATCATTAGATAATTTACAGTTTCCCATAGACTATAAGGCTATATATAAAATGATAGAATATTAGGGCCACAGAGGGGAAAAAAAACACAAGTCATAATATTGTAACCAGTTGTTTTAAAGGAGGACAGTTGTTAAAATGACAGATGTGGGGCATTTCGTGAAATTGTACTTCAGTATGGTTTCATAAACAAAGACATGCTGATGTGCCAGAATATTAAGTATCACATTGTCATAAGTATCAAAACTGTAAAAACAATATGTAGCTTTTCTGCAGAAAGAACCAGCCTCATAAATTTATGACTTTATCCTTTTTCTTCAGTGTGGCCCTAGTACTCTGTCATATAAACAAATACACATTCCATATGAATATAAAAACACAATGTGTAACATTATGTTCCTTTATTGAATAAGGACAAAACAAAGCAGGTAAACCATCAGCTCCTTTCGAAACTGAAGTCACAGTGACTCTACAAGATGGAAAGCACAGAATCCAAGCATATTATACAAAATGATACATACACATTCAAAGGTCTGTATATAACACACCCTGCATGTCTGCACACTAAAATAAATGCAGGACAAATCCATACACATCAACTGAACAGACAAATGAATGGATGCAGTAGCCTCCCTGCAGCCTTGTATTACACACAGTATACCGCACAAACATCATAAGAGGCCAAATTCGTCAAAAAACGAACCCAAAAAAACCCAAATTCCTCTGCCACCGCAGGACATATTTAACCAAAATTGAAAGCACACATACTAACTAAAATAATTCAACACATATTGGTCCCTCAGCAGCCGACCACTGTCGTCATCAGGGAAGATTGCCGGATTGTCCCAGTCCATGGCTGGTGGCACTCTGGGGGCCCTCTCCTTCCTCAGGCAGGCCACATTGTGGAGGACAGCACAAGCGACAGTAATATCACATGCCCTAACAGGGCTGACCCTTAATTTGTGAAGGCAGTGAAAGCGTGCCTTCAGGAGGCCAAAGGTCATTTCAACTCTGGCCCTGGTCCTGGCATGGGCATGGTTGTAGGCCTGCTGTGCTTCCTGGGGGTCTGTGAAAGGTGTCAGGAGAAAAGGCTGGCAGCCATACCCCCTGTCTCCCAGCAACACACCAGAGAATTCACCTGTCAACACAAAATCTCATCATTACTGCCTCATAAACACAGTGATATTCTTGACACAGCCATGATGGTTATAAATAGGGGTTGTGTGGCTTACCTTGTGATAGGCACTGATAGATTTCAGAGGCCCGAAAGATTCTGGAGTCATGGACTGAGCCAGGCCATTTTGCCACAACATTGCTGATCACACAGTCAGCATTGCAGACCATCTGAAATCATAAGATGAGGAATATTACACCAATCAATGCACATCACTGGCAATGCAGAGTGTTCGTCAATGGACAATATCAAAAAGTTATGTTCACCTGAACATTAATGCTGTGAAAGGATTTCCTATTCACAAAATCGGCCTCATGGGCACCTGAGGGGGCTTTTATCCTTATTTGTGTGCAGTCCACTGCACCAATGACATTGGGGAAACCTGTCACACAAAGTAATGAGTATCCTACTATGTGTTAACAGTTGTCCTGTAATTTGTAGATCCTCTTACCTGCAATCCTATAGAACTCCTCTTTGATGTCACAGAGTCTTCTGTGGCCAGGGAAGGAGATGAAGACATCTGCTAATGCTTTGATAGCCAGACACACACTCCTTATTGTGCGGCAAATTGTGGCCTTGTTCAGCTGTTCTGCATCCCCCACTGAGTACAGGAAGGCTCCACTAGCAAAAAAGCGCAAGGCCACACAAACCATTTGCTCCACACTCAGTGCATGGCTCCGTGCAGTGCGGTGCTTAATCCTGGGACCCAGTAGTCTGCATAGATACCTGATGCCATCTGCAGAAAACCTGTATCTTTCATATAGATGGTCATCAGGGAAGGCCAGTGGGTCCAACCGGTCCCTGAAGACCCTTTCTCGCCTGAAGGCTCTCCTCAGCACAAGTGCTTCTTCATCCACCACATCTCGCACGAATGGGCATGCCATTGTCAGAGCAGAAAGGAACACACAATTTTGGGCCTTCATATAGGCTAGTGGCCACACCTGGTGCTGGGGGGGTGGGCAAAAGAGGGCGATGCCTTATAACGATGACTTGGTTGTACTGATTGCTGGGAAAATAAAAAAAACCTTAGAAAGATGCCACCGTCCTGTGTGCTCACAATAAGAGCTCATATGTCATGGCTCACTTGACTTTACGAGAATATACCTAATTTTTATTTTGAGCTGTGTCATCTTCTTGGAGCTGGGGGAGGAAAGAAAAATAATGATTAATACATTTGTGTTACAGTTAGCATACAGTGTACATTGAAGGCATATCTCACCTCCCTCTCAAGTTTTTTTAATTTCAAGGTCCAGTTTCCTAATTGTCCTCTTTTTTATTTCGGACTCCAGTGCAAGATTTTCCATCTTTTTCTTCTTGTACTGAATGTCTATGTCTGCCAGTTCTATTTGGCGCCGGAGGTGGTTGCCATACAACTTTCTGATAGCTTGTGAGCTCTGTGAACACAATACAATTAGCGCAGCTGGAATTTGGCAGGATGTGGTGTCCTTTTATTAATACGCACTATGTTGCCAGGCTGGTTTTCCCACTGTATAGCATCTGGGTCCTGTAAAAGAAATTAGATTTTTTGATTTTGATGAGGACTCCTCACCATTGTAGAGTAAATAGTACTTTCACAGTCTTAACATGATACCTCATGCCTTCTGGAATCCAGAGAGATGGTCTCCTCCTCATCATCGTCTCCATCATGTGCTGTTGCTGCTGCACTGGGGCCTTCACCCTATCACATTTAATCGGATTCATATTGAAGCTAGTAGACAAGACATGCCAGGCCTACAGTATGCCTTTGATGGAGTACTCACTGGATCAGCATCGTCTGGTGCTTGTGCTGGTGGCTCTAACAGGAACACAGTGCTGCCAGACACTGCAAGGCAATAGGTAAACCAAAGTCAGACAGTCCAAATTGATTCAATATGAATGTGGTTGTATCCCATGTAGAGATGGAAGGACATACCTTGAATGAAGCGGGTGGCATCTTGGGAGGAACCTATGCTCGTCTCTTTCCCCCCAGGGATCCCCTCTAAGACGGGCCTGCCTTTATTTAGCTCCAAGGCCATGTCCTCTGCTGGGGTAAGGTCAGCCTTTGGTGACCCACCACCCGTGCCTTGTCTGTGGGTATTCTTTTTCACTGCTAAAACAGTACAGACAATGTGTGAGCAGGCACCTTCTGGGTACAATATATGCTTGTGCTTTGTTAAATATTAGTCAGGGACCATACCATTCTGCAGAATGTTCTTGTATTTGATTTTGACCTGCTGCCATGTCCGTTTTGGCCCGTTCATGTTTAATCTACACACACACACACACACACACACACACATTTAATGGAGTCACACTGCAAAAAATTACTTGGTATTTTTGTCTTGTTTTCAGTAAAAATATCAAAGAATTTATCATAGCTTTATACAGTGTGATGGAGTTACTTTACACAATTTCACTCATATCTGCAGTGCATTTCAATTAAAAATTTAACCGTTTCATAATTACAGTACAACTGCATTTTTGGAGATGTGAATTAAATATTTGAATTGTAATTGTGATGTTTCAGCGGAGCGGTGAGTGTGTAATTGTGCACTACTTACGCATTCAGGCGGTCTGCAATACTTTGCCACGCTTTTTCTCTTTGCTTTATCACTGTGGCGGTGTTGCCTTTCTTCTTAATTATATCTTTTACCTCCTCGTATGCCTCCATGAGGATTTGTGCTTCCGACGGGGAAAAGTACGCGGCTCTAGTTGCCATGGTAAATCAGTTAATCTGTGATCTGTGGCGGGGTCTATTTGAGTGAGCCGTGAGCGCGCACCTATCCAGGATTGGTTTCACCTGGCTTAATGAATCCGTGTCTGCTCATCCTGGCTTGGTCTTTGTGCAACCAATTAAGCCTGGACGCACATGTTTTGGCTTCATTGAGCTCAGCTGAGTCATTTATCCCGGATGTCTTAATTCTACTTTTGTGCAACAGGCCCCAGGTCGCAGTTGTAAATGAGATCTTGTTCTCAACTGGCCTACCTGGTTAAATAAAGGTGAATTTTTTTTTTGAGAAAAAATAAACTCCACACTTTTCCAAACGCAAAAACACACACCCCACCTTCCATCACAATACACCCGCACATACTCACATAATGTGCTTTCTATGTCTTCTGTTTGCTGTGTTTTTATCTCTACCATTGTAACGATCGTCTGAAGAAGTGGACCACAGCGCAGCGTGGTACATGTTCATGATAATTTATTAACCAAAAACACTCAAGCAAAATAACAAAGTGAGAAACGAAACAGTTCTGTAAGGTGCAGACACTAAACAACAACTACCCACAAAACACAGGTGGGAAAAGGCTGCCTAAGTATGATTCACAATCAGAGACAACGATAGACAGATGCCTCTGATTGGGAACCACAGTCGGCCAAAAACAAAGAAATATAACACATAGAATGCCCACCCTAATCACACCCTGGCCGAACCAAAATAGAGACTAAAACCCTCTCTATGGCCAGGGCGTGACAACCATGTTGATTTTGAGTACTTTTGTGTTCCAATTCGTTATATTTGAAGATGTATTAGTTTGCTAATTATCCTTTCTTCTAATGCTGACTTATCTGTTTATAAACTACTATATATAGAAAGTTGAATACTAATTATTTTACAACATTCCCTATCTTGATTGGTATAGTGTAGTTGTGGTTTATTTCTTCATCAATTGTTGTATTTTATTGTTTTCCTATATATATTGTTTCATTACAATCCCTACTGTGGGTAGTATTGGGTGTTCCATTATTCGACTCCTTTATGGGAACTTTGAAATATTTAGAATAACCATGGAGAAGTCTTGGTGTCTCAGAACTCAGATTTTTCACTTTAAAATGTATGACAAACTAAAACCAATGATTGCAAACCCTACAACTCTATGCACAACATGTACTTTGTTATTGTTCAAAGTAGTCCTTGTGCATGAAGATTTATGGTTTGATTAACTTTGCAATCATGCTGTGGAATTGCCCAACTAGAATTTTCAAGGGGTAGTGTTTGTATTTTATTCAACAAATGTTAATTGTTGTAAATTAACCAAATAATTTGAATAATCTATATATGCCTACTGACTAGTTTACTCACATTGTGAGTTTATTGCAAAAACCTATTTATCGAGCATTATACAACTTTTTTATTAGGTCATAATTGAGGAGGAAAGGTACTCTACTACTATATGCTGATGTCTCTGTTCACGTGGTCCATTACCACATTGATACACAAGAGGGCAGCATGTGGCTGTGTACGCAACAGTAGAATGCTGCAGATGTAAGGGTTTAGGGGATTTCGTTGTTTTCCATGGTTGTTCTCAACAGCAATAAAATATATAACTTCCACAGCATCTTCTTCCCAACAAAAAGTGGTTGAATTATGCCCCCTATTAAAATGACTAAGCTGAAGAAAATGATGTTGTACTCATTATAATGTTGTCAGTTTTAGTTAAATCTTTTATGTGTAGTTAATATTAAAGTTAATTTTGGTTTGTTATAGGGTAAGATGTGAGGTTGCCCACATGTGAAAACCATGTCCTTTGATAGTTTCCTTTAGATGAATCCAGCAGTATGAAGAATGGATTATTTCCACCCCAAACCCACCGAGACACAATTTCTGAGTGGGACATGGTTTTGATTGAGGCAGTTTGATGTGGGTTAAACAACTGGCTTTGTTCTTGGCATGAGGTCTCCCCCCACACACACACACACACACACACTGCACACATACCTTTGACAAAAAAATGAAGGGATATGAATGTGTGTATGCATGTTACTTAAATAGATCTTCATTATAATAACACCAAATTTATAGCCAGGAGAATATTTCGGTTTGGTGGCTCAAGGACAGCAAATGTAGTTACCCAGTGAGTAAAATGACATTGAAAAGACATCTAAAAGACGTATTATTAGTATTTTAAACATGTTGAAAAAAAGTATTTTATGGATGTTGAAATCAGGTTCATTTTCAGTTCTGAATGAGTGTTGAAAATACATCTTTTTTGGTAATTTACTCAATGGCCAAATGTCAACTGCACATACATTCTCAATGAAGTTAACATCGTATCACAATATTAACTTTTAAATCCATTTAATATAAAAAAAAGTGGAGCCAACATAGAATATGTTCTATTGCTCCCATCTGTCACATTCACTTATGTTAGCTTTCAAAATAAATAAAAATACACTAAAAAATCTAAAAAAATATGAATAAAATAAACAAAAAAAACAGCAGCAATGATGTTCATAGTAGGCCAACCTACACAAGAAATCAACAGAACACTTCAACTACCATAACATTCTCACTACAGAATTATTACAGAATAATTGTTCTTACTATGACTGTGATATGTTGTTGTTTATCTACTGTAGTTGAATGCACTGACCGAAAGTCGCTCTAGATAAGAGCGTCTACCGAATGACCAAATTCTAAATATAAAACAAAACACTTGCAAAGCATACTGGGTATTATACTAATGAGCTCACCCCACAAACAAGTAAAAAATGTGGTCATTCCAGACCATTGACGTCTAGGCAATTTTTCACAAGTATGAAAATCCCAGTAAAGTATGGCACAGTTGAGTAGAGTACAGTATGGTACAGTACAGTAAAGTTTAATTCAGCAGAGTACAGTAGAGTTTAATTCTCTGTACTGTACTGTACTCTACTGTACTGAACTATACTGCACTGTACTATACACAATTTTTCTTTACTGTACTGTAATGTACTGTACGCTTCTGTACTGTACTGTGCTGTCCATACTGAACCATAGTCAAGGCCGGTCTATACACTATAAAAAAAAGACGTCCAAAAGACATCGTCGTCATTCGGTGCTTAGTGGGTATTTTACCTTTCAGGTGAGGATTTTCAGAAGTTATTTATAGGCCCACTACATTCTTAATGCTCTGTAGTGTGGTCCAATCTCTTTTTTTCTTCTTCTGAACAATAGAAAACCTCCACAGGAGTAGGCTGTGTGTATGTGTGTTGTGTGTGGGTGATGCCAAAGATTCTGGGCCCATCCCCACCCTCCTCTCACACAAAAAGAAGAACCCTGGCCGTGGGGAACTTCGCACCTTGTCCTGTAATTCAGTGGCTACATTAGCACCTCCCTTTTCATGTGTCTCCACAGGGCTGCTGTTGATCATTCACACACAACAAGGGTGGACCCTGACTCATTGTTTAGGTTCAAAGGTGTCTGCTGGTGTGAAAGAGGGATTAGAGGATTATCCCTCATTACCCATTACCTTTTGATTGACCACAGGGGAGTAGTGGGAACACTCATGCAACAATCGGTAATGTAGAACACGGTTGCTTGTGCCCTAGCAAAACACTATTGGAATTTGTGATTTATTGACGTCATAGGCTGAAAAGCATGCTCTAAACTTTCCAGAGGGTTATTGAAACGAGATGTTGATCAGATACCAATTTAACCTTTCAGCTGAGGAACTGTGTTGGGATATTTTTTACCTTTGAGCTCAGGAGCAGAGGAGTGAGGAATCCTGGGACGGCCACACAGCGGGGGGAATGCCAGGCCTGAAGCCTCTGTAGTTACAGTAATGGGAAAGGGAGGCCCTGACACAGCAGGAGTCAATGCTGTGCCAAGAAGTAATCAACTGTCCCTAACTGTCACATGCTTCACTTGCAGTTCAAAATTAGGCTGGAGTGGAACCTTTGAGTCTGGATAGACCTATTGGAAACAGGTGCTTTCAGCTCTTGTAATCTATATTGGTATTTTGTATGTGTGTGTGTGTGTGTGCGCGCGCACATGCCAGCATGCAAGCTAGTAAAAACTGTATGAGTAAATGTTGTCCCTATAGGAAAATCTCAAATGAGATAAACTGTGATAATGATAAACTTGTGGTTATACTATTTGCACACCTGCAAGTTTATCAGGTGCACAATTTAGCAGAATCTACTGAATTCTTGTCTAAGTTACTTAGTAGCTATATGGCACCAGTTTATCAACTGATGCACTAGTTGCAATCATGTCCAAACAAAGGATTGATAGGACAGGACAATTAGGTTTTAAACGTTTACCCAGACAGAGGTGCATACACAACCAGCGACGAAATTGACCCCCCGCCCCCACCCTGATCCCCCATGGGGAAATCCCATCCCAAAGCCCACTGACCCCTCCCCTCAGATACTGCAACTCAATAAAGTCCGATGGCAGGGGAGCTGCTTGACATCGCAGCAGCAGCAGCGCGAGCACACTCCAACAGCAATCCCGAGTGGTGTGCAGATGATGTGTGGCTGATGTTTGATTCAGTTTCTAAAGTAAAATCAGGGTCTAAACTCGTCCTCCAATGCATGCGGATTTGAGACAATAATTTTAGATAGCCTATCTCTACCCTTATATGAATCAATTACACGGATTAATTTGATAATGGTGGTTTTATTGCATCTACGTGCGTCGGCGATGGTTCTTGCATGGGGTTATTGTATTTTGGCCGAGACAACTTTTTCTAACTTCACTCTGGATAACGAAGTTCAATCCAGCTTCATCCAGCGCCGTCTGCGGAACCAGGAGCGCCGGGAGATGCAGCGAGAAATCCTCTCCATCCTGGGGCTGCCCCACCGGCCCCGGCCGCACATCTACACCAAACAAAACGCAGCCCCGATGTTTATGCTGAATTTGTACAACGCTATTTCCACGTATGGACAACAACCCGCCGGCTTCTCATATTATAAACCCGTCTTCACTACCCAGGGACCCCCGATGGTGACCCCCCAAGACAGCAGTTTCCTCAATGACGCGGATATGGTGATGAGCTTTGTCAATATTGGTATGTCCTTATCATCACCCTATCCAGAGACGTATCAATTCATTTCGATGGATATGAATTGAGAAGTTATTATTTAGTCTACATGATCTCATTAATGCTGTAGCATAAAACAGCTTTCCCCATATATCTTACTTTATTTTTTAAAAGCAAAAATCATTTTTGTTCACCTTTGCGCAAGAGACGACGCAGTCTTAACACAGGCTCTTATCTTAATCTCTTTAAACTGTTTTTTACTCAACACATCTCACATGAACATTACCTAGACGTTACCTAAACAGCTGTTTGTGTTTACTTTGTGATATCTGATACTGGCACTGTCATGCTGATAGTTTACGAAACACTCTTAATGCTTGCTTTGACTCATTCAGTGACTTAATGTCTCATCGCTAGGGTGGCCTACATTTCATTGGGAAATAGTTTTGAAAAACACTTCTCACCGGGGTTCTCTGTGGACCTGTCTGGTCTGTAGGTCTGCTGACTAGGAGAGCAGAGGTCAGGCAAGGTGAAGTGTGGGTGTGTTTTACTGCTCAGACAGAGCACTGCTGAGGATCCAGTGGTGCTCCAGACAAGAATCTCTATGGGCTTAACCTTGCCTTATAGCACAGGAGTTGACTGAGAAGGCAGGCTTACTCCCAGTTTACCTGTTGGCATAAGGATTAAAGAGTGAAAGCTTTCTTCAATGCCTTTTTGTTGCCTAAAGGCACTTTGCAGAAAGGACAGCACTGTTGAACCCGAGTGCATTAGCTAAGTGTTTGTCTGTGTGTATAACGTTCGATTTGTGTACAGCTCCTAAATGTGGAGGCTTTAAGGTAACTTTCTCTGTGCTTCAGATAAGACTGCTCTAAGACTGTTCTGCATTCCGAGTTGTAAATGTTATGACAACATGGCTGTATCCGATTTCCCCTGAATCCTGTTAAAGCTCTGGGAGACCTGCTTCAGCAAGGCTTTGTTTCGCATGACTAGGATTTGAACAGGCATTTCAGTACCCTGGGGAGGGCAGGACAAGTTGACAGGGAGATAAAGACTCAGGTACTGCATCTAAATACTCTTTACTGGAGACAGCTGGCAGTGTGTGTGTAAATCAAGGGGGGGGTGCTTCCTTGGACATTATTGCGTTTCTAAAACCCAAATCCTGCTTTTGTTTCCTTTGGAGATCTCACTATGGGTTTGATATCACTAAAGTGAAACAGTAGACGGAATGGTGCCTGTGACTCCCACCCAGATGTGGCTTTTCTTCCAAAGACAACCATTTCCCCCTTCATTGTCCTGGCTCAGGGCTTACAGGTTGGGCTTCATGGCCTGCTTTACATTTACATTTCAGTCATTTAGCAGACACTCTTATCCAGAGAAACTCACAGTAGTGAGAGCATATAGTTTCATACTGGTCCCCCATGGGAATCAAACCTACAAGCCTGGCGTTGCAAGCACCATGCTCTACCAACTGAGCCAAAACGGGACCACTGTATGTGTTAGGATGTCAGTTTATCATCAGGAATAGATGTGGCACTTTTACACTTTTATTCCAATTCATATGAGAATGTACGGAGTGACCTTGTTAGAGAGAAGGGGAAGAAGTAAGTGCATAAACTCAGCAAAAAAAGAAACGTCCCTTTTTTAGGACCCTGTCTTTCAAAGATAATTAGTAAAAATCCAAATAACTTCACAGATCTTCATTGTAAAGAGTTTAAACACTGTTTCCCATGCTTGTTCAATGAACCATAAACAATTAATGAACATGCACCTGTGGAACGGTCGTTAAGACACTAACAGCTTACAGACGGTAGGCAATTAAGGTCACAGTTATGAAAATTCAGTACACTAAAGAGACCTTTCTACTGACTCTGAAAAACACCAAAAGAAAGATGCACAGGGTTCCTGCTCATCTGCGTGAATGTGCCTTAGTCATGCTGCAAGGAGGCATGAGGACTGCAGATGTGGCCAGGGCAATACATTGCAATACCCTACTGTGAGACGCATAAGACAGTGCTACAGGGAGACAGGACGGACAGCTGATCATCCTCGCAGTGGCAGACCACGTGTAACAACACCTGCACAGGATCGGTACATCCGAACATCACACCTGCGGGACAGGTCCAGGATGGCAACAACAACTACCCGAGTTACACCAGGAACGCACAATCAGTGCTCAGACTGTCCACAATAGGCTGAGAGAGGCTGGACTGAGGGCTTATAGGCCTGTTGTAAGGCAGGTCCTCACCAGACATCACCGGCAACGACGTCGCTTATGGGCACAAACCCACCGTCGCTTGACCAGACAGGACTGGCAAAAAGTGCTCTTCACTGACTAGTCGCGGTTTTGTCTCACCAGGGGTGATGGTCAGATTCGCGTTTATCGTCGAAGGAATGAGCGTTACACCGAGGCCTGTACTCTGGAGCAGGATTGATTTGTAGGTGGAGGGTCCGTAATGGTCTGGGGTGGTGTGTCACAGCATCATCGGACTGAACTTGTTGTCATTGCAGGCAATCTCAACACTGTGCGTTACAGGGAAGACATCCTCCTCCCTCATATGGTACCCTTCCTGCAGGCTCATCCTGACATGACCCTCCAGCATGACAATGCCACCAGCCATACTGCTCGTTCTGTGTGTGATTTCCTGCAAGACAGGAATGTTAGTGTTCTGCCATGGCCAGTGAAGAGCCCAGATCTCAATCCCATTGAGCACGTCTGGGACCTGTTGGATCTGAGGGTGAGGGCTTGGTCCATTCACCCCAGAAATGTCTGGGAACTTGCAGGTGCCTTGGTGGAAGAGTGGGGCAACATCTCACAGCAAGAACTGGCAAATCTGGTGCAGTCCATGAGGAGGAGATGCACTGCAGTACTTAATGCAGCTGGTGGCCACACCAGATACTGACAGTTATTTTTTATTTTGACACCTCCCCTTTGTTCAGGGACACATTATTCAATTTCTGTTAGTCACATGTCTGTGGAACTTTTTCAGTTCATGTCTCAGTTGTTGAATCTTATGTTCATACACATATTTACACATGTTAAGTTTGCTGAAAATAAACGCAGTTGACAGTGAGAGGACATCTCTTTTTTTGCTGAGTTTACATATGAGGTGCAGAGAAAAGAGAAAGAAAGAGAAGGAAACACAGTGCCCCAATCCTCTCACGAACCAATGGCCACTCTCCTGTTGATTGGTAGTCTGTTTTCCCACCATTTTGTAAAGAGCCAGTCATGGTGGTCTCTGGAGTGATCGCTTAAAGCCAAACTGGATTAAGGCATTTCCCCTCGACAAACCACAGCTTCCAGTGAGGGAAAGAGAGCTACTCTTCCCCCCTCTCTCTACTGTATGTGCAGGTATATAGGTGGCCAACGTTGACGCTTCTTGGAAATTATGGAATCTGTTCAGTTTTATTTGTTATGTGCCTTTCATTTTCTAAACAAATTAACGGTGGAAAAGCTTTGGCTTCCAATGCCCATTATTTTGGAATGAGATGCTCGACGAGCAGGTGTCCACATACTTTTGGCCATGGTGTGTATGCACATGCCCACAGACTCAGGGGTGTTAGAATCTCCAACCACCATCCAGTCTGCCCACTACCAATATGTATTCATCTCATGTCCATGCAACACATCTGACCAAACAGATGCAGTTTGACTGCACGCATCTGTAGCTTGCCTGCCCATCTGTGTGATTATAATAGAGCTATAGCGATGCTGAATACAGAGCTCAGGCCTGCTTTAGCAGTCTGACTATATTCTGACTGCATGGTTCCTGGTTGGACTGAGTTGACCTGCATTCCTGCACTGCTAGTGCTTCTTGCTGGGAGTCTGCCATAGGCTGATACAGATGTCTCTGGGATGTTCTTGTTCCCATGAGAACACACCTGCAGCATATGGGAATAGGAGACAGGCCTATCCGTCATCTTTCACAGCTCTCCATGTGAAATGAAATAAAGAAGATGATGCTGTATAGTTAAAGTTTGACTTATAACAGTTTTGGGATTAAAAAAAGGGTTTTATAGTACGTATAGACATAATGTAACTGTAAAAATGTATTACCTTTTAAATGTGGCATGAAAACAACCATTCATTGTGTTTTCATCTGATTGTCAAACAAATCACTTCAAAAAGTAGGCTACCTTCACACATTCATCCAAAATAATTCCAGCATCTGAACAGCGCGTTGTGCACCCACCAACCTTCCTTCAATTCGCAGGAGGTTGAAACTATCTCACTGGAGAAAGGATCCGAGCAAGCAAAACAGTGCCCCTCTGTCTAACTATATGTGTCTGATGCTGTCTGGCCAAAAAATGCCATACTGTTTTTGGCCAGACAGCATCAGATACATGGGCTACACATGCATGTCCTCTGCCTTAACGACAATGGCAGTATTATCTGCGGCACCTGTCTTTTTACTAAAGAAATGCGTTTTGTAACAAATCAAATTGTTTTTCTCACATGCGCCAAATACAACAGGTGTAGACCTTACAGCAAAATGCTCACTTACAAGCCCAACAATGCAGTTCTAAGAAAATAGAGTTAAGAAAATATTTAGTAAATAAACTAAAGTAAAAAAGAAAAAAGTAAGACAATAAAATAACAATAATGAGGCCATGTACATGGGGAACCGGTACTGAGTCAATGTGTGGGGGTACAGGTTAGTCAAGGTAATTTGTACATGTAGGTAGGGGTAAAGTGACTATGCATAGATAATAGACAGTGAGTAGCAGCAGTGTAAAAACAAAGGGGTGGGGGTCAATGCAAATAGTACAGGTGGCCATTTGATTAATTGTTGTTAAGGAGCCTTTTGGACCTAGGCTTGGCGCTCCGGTACCGCTTGCCGTGCGGTAGCAGAGAGAACAGTCTATGACTTCGGTGACTGGAGTCTTTGACAATATTTGGGTTCTTCCTCTGACACCACCTAGTATATAGGTCCTGGATGGCGGAAAGCTTGGCCCTAGTGATGTACTGGGCCGTACGCACTACCCTCTGTAGCGCCTTACGGTCAGATGCCGAGCAGTTGCCATGCCTGGTGGTGATGCAACCGGTCAGGATGCTCTTGATGGTGTAGCTGTAGAACCTTTTGAGGATCTGCAGACCCATGCCAAATCTTTTCACTCTCCTGAGGGAGAAAAGGCATTGTCGTGCCCTCTTCACGACTTTCTTGGTGTGTTTGGACCATGATAGTTTGTTGGTGATGTGGACACCAAGGAACTTGAATCTCTTAACCCGCTCCACTACAGCCCTGTCGATGTGAATGTGGGCGTGTTCGGCCCTCCTTTTCCTGTTGTCCATGATCATCTCCTTTGTCCTGCTCACATTGAGGGAGAGGTTGTTGTCCAGGCACAACACTGCCAGGTCTCTGACATCCTCCCTACTGGCTGTCTTATCGTTGTCGGTGATCAGGCCTACCACCGTTTTGTCGTCAGCGAACTTAGTGGTGGTGTTGGTGTCGTGCTTGGCCACGCAGTCGTGGGTGAACAGGGAGTACAGGAGGCGACTAAGCACGCACTCTTGAGGAGCCCCCATGTTGAGGAGCAGCGTGGCAGATGTGTTGTTGCCTACCCTTACCACCTGGGGGCGGCCCGTCAGGAAGTCCTAGTGATGAGCTTTCGGCACTATGGTGTTGAATGCTAAACTGTAGTCAATGAGCAGCATTCTCACATAGTTGTTCCTTTTGTCCAGGTGGTAAAGGGCAGTGTGGAGTGCGATTGAGATTGCGTCATTTGTGGATCTGTTGGCGGTATGCGAACTGGAGTGGGTGTAGGGTTTCCGGGATGACGGTGTCGATGTGAGCCATGACCAGCCTTTCAAAGCACTTCATCGCCACTGACGTGAGTGCTACGGGGCGGTAGTCATTTACGCAGGTTACCTTTGCTTTCTTGGGCACAGGTGCTTAAAACATGTAGGTATTACAGACTCGGTCAGGGAGAGGTTGAAAATGTCAGTGAAGATACTTGCCAGTTGGTCTGCGCATGCTCTGAGTACACGTCCTGCTAATCTTTCTGGCCCCGCGGCCTTGTGAATGTTGACCTTTTTAAAGGTCTTGCTCACATCGGCTATGGAGAACGTGATAACACTGTCGTCCGGAACAGCTGGTGCTCTCATGCATGCTTCAGTGTTGCTTGTCTTGAAGCGAGCATAAAAGGCATTTAGCCCATCTGGTAGACTCGCCTAACTGGGCAGCTTGCGGCTGGGTTTCCCTTTGTAGTCCATAATAGTTGGCAAGCCCTGCCACATCTGACGAGCGTAGGATTCAATCTTAGTCCTGTTAGATGGTTCGTCTAAGGGCATAGCAGGATTTCTTACAAGCATCCGGATTAGTTTCCCGCTCCTTGAAAGCGGCAGCTCAAGCCTTTAGCTTGGTGCGGATGTTGCCCGTAAACCATGGCTTCTGGTTGGGATGTGTACATACGGTCACTTTGGGGACATCGTCGTTGTATATGCACTTATTGATGAAGCGGGTGACTGAGGTGGTATATTCCTCAATGCCATTAGATGAATTCCAGAACATATTTCAGTCTGTGCTAGCAAAACAGTCCTGGATCATAGCATCAGCGTCATCTGACCACTTCCGTATTGAGCGAGTCACTGGTACTTCCTGCTTTAGTCTTTGCTTGTAAGCAGAAATCAGGAAGATATAATTATGGTCAGATTTGCCAAATGGAGGGCGAGTAAGAGCTTTGTACACGTCTCTGTGTGTGGAGTAAAGGTGGTCTTGAGGTTTTTTTCCTCTGGTTGCACATGTGACATGCTGGTAGAAATGAGGTAAAACAGATTTAAGTTTCCCTGCATTAAAGTCCCTGGCCACTAAGAGAGCTGCTTCTGGATTAGCATTTTCTTGTTTGTTTATAGCCTTATACATCTCGTTGAGTGCGGTCTTAGTGCCAGCGTCGGTTTGTGGTGGTAAAAAGGCGGCTATGAAAAATATAGATGAAAACTCTCTTGGTCGATAGTGTAGTCTACAGGTTATCATGAGGTACTCTACCTCATGCAAGCAATACCTCAAGACTACCTTAATATTAGACATCGCACACCAGCTGTTATTGACAATACACACACCCCCATCCCTCATCTTACCGGATGTAGCTGCTCTGTCCTGCCGATGCATGGAAAACCCAGCCAACTGTATATTATCCGTGTCGTCGTTCAGCCACAACTCGGTTAAACATAAGATATTACAGTTTTTAATGTCCCGTTGGTAGGATATTCTCATTTATTCTCTAGTGATTGCACATTGGCCAATAGAACGGATGGTAGAGGCGGGTTACCCACTTGCCGAGTAATTCTCACAAGGCACACTGATCTGTGACCCCTGTATTTCCTTATTTCCTTCATCGGAATGACAGGGATTTGGGCCTTTTGGGCAAAATTATATCCTTCGCGTCAGACTCATTAAAGAAAAAATCTTCTTCCAGTTCGAGGTGAGTAATCGCTGTTCTGATATCCAGAAGATCCTTTTGGTCATAAGAGATGGTAGCATCAACATTATGTACAAAATTTTATTTTTTTATTTTTTATTTCACCTTTATTTAACCAGGTAGGCTAGTTGAGAACAAGTTCTCATTTGCAACTGCGACCTGGCCAAGATAAAGCATAGCAGTGTGAACAGACAACACAGAGTTACACATGGAGTAAACAATAAACAAGTCAATAACATGGTAGAAAAAAAGAGAATCTATATACAATGTGTGCAAAAGGCATGAGGTAGGCAATAAATCGAATAATTACAATTTAGCAGATTTACACTGGAGTGATAAATCATCAGATGATCATGTGCAAGAAGAGATACTGGTGTGCAAAAGAGCAGAAAAGTAAATAAATAAAAGCAGTATGGGGGGTGAGGTAGGTAAATTGGGTGGGTAGTTTACAGATGGACTATGTACAGCTGCAGCGATCGGTTAGCTGATCGGATAGCAGATTTTTAAAGTTGTTGATGGAGATAAAAGTCTCCAACTTCAGAGATTTTTGCAATTCGTTCCAGTCGCAGGCAGCAGAGAACTGGAAGGAAAGGCGTCCAAATGAGGTTTTAGCTTTAGGGATGATCAGTGAGATACACCTGCTGGAGCGCGTGCTGCGGGTGGGTGTAGCCATCGTGACCAGTGAACTGAGATAAGGCGGCACTTTACCTAGCATAGCCTTGTAGATGACCTGGAGCCAGTGGGTCTGACGACGAACATGTAGCGAGGGCCAGCCGACTAGGGCATACAGGTCGCAGTGGTGGGTCGTATAAGGTGCTTTAGTAACAAAACGAATGGCACTGTGATAAACTGCATCCAGTTTGCTGAGTAGAGTGTTGGAAGCTATTTTGTAGATGACATCGCCGAAGTCGAGGATCGGTAGGATAGTCAGTTTTACTAGGGTAAGTTTGGCGGCGTGAGTGAAGGAGGCTTTGTTGCGGAATAGAAAGCCGATTCTTGATTTGATTTTGGATTGGAGATGTTTGATATGAGTCTGGAAGGAGAGTTTGCAGTCTAGCCAGACACCTAGGTACTTATAGATGTCCACATATTCTAGGTCGGAACCGTCCAGGGTGGTGATGCTAGTCGGGCGTGCGGGTGCAGGCAGCGAACGGTTGAAAAGCATGCATTTGGTTTTACTAGCGTTTAAGAGCAGTTGGAGGCCACGGAAGGAGTGTTGTATGGCATTGAAGCTCGTTTGGAGGTTAGATAGCACAGTGTCCAAGGAAGGGCCGGAAGTATATAGAATGGTGTCGTCTGCGTAGAGGTGGATCAGGGAATCGCCCGCAGCAAGAGCAACATCATTGATGTATACAGAGAAAAGAGTCGGCCCGAGAATTGAACCCTGTGGTACCCCCATAGAGACTGCCAGAGGACCGGACAACATGCCCTCCGATTTGACACACTGAACTCTGTCTGCAAAGTAGTTGGTGAACCAGGCAAGGCAGTCATTAGAAAAACCGAGGCTACTGAGTCTGCCGATAAGAATATGGTGATTGACAGAGTCGAAAGCCTTGGCCAGGTCGATGAAGACGGCTGCACAGTAATGTCTTTTATCGATGGCGGTTATGATATCGTTTAGTACCTTGAGCGTGGCTGAGGTGCACCCGTGACCGGCTCGGAAACCGGATTGCACAGCGGAGAAGGTACGGTGGGATTCGAGATGGTCAGTGATCTGTTTGTTGACTTGGCTTTCGAAGACCTTAGATAGGCAGGGCAGGATGGATATAGGTCTGTAACAGTTTGGGTCCAGGGTGTCTCCCCCTTTGAAGAGGGGGATGACCGCGGCAGCTTTCCAATCCTTGGGGATCTCAGATGATACGAAGGAGAGGTTGAATAGGCTGGTAATAGGGGGTGCGACAATGGCGGCGGACAGTTTCAGAAATAGGGGGTCCAGATTGTCAAGCCCAGCTGATTTGTATGGGTCCAGGTTTTCCAGCTCTTTCAGAACATCTGCTATCTGGATTTGGGTAAAGGAGAAGCTGGGGAGGCTTGGGCGAGTAGCAGCGGGGGGGGCGGGGCTGTTGGCCAAGGTTGGAGTCGCCAGGAGGAAGGCATGGCCAGCCATTGAGAAATGCTTGTTGAAGTCTTCGATTATCACGGATTTATCGGTGGTGACCGTGTTACCTAGCCTCAGTGCAGTGGGCAGCTGGGAGGAGGTGCTCTTGTTCTCCATGGACTTTACAGTATCCCAGAACTTTTTGGAGTTAGAGCTACAGGATGCGAATTTCTGCTTGAAAAAGCTGGCCTTTGCTTTCCTGACTGACTGCGTGTATTGGTTCCTGACTTCCCTGAACAGTTGCATATCGCGGGGGCTCTTCGATGCTATTGCAGTTCGCCACAGGATGTTTTTGTGCTGGTCGAGGGCAGTCAGGTCTGGAGTGAACCAAGGGCTATATCTGTTCTTGGTTCTGCATTTTTTGAACGGAGCATGCTTGTCTAATATGGTGAGGAAGTAACATTTAAAGAATGACCAGGCATCCTCAACTGACGGGATGAGGTCAATATCCTTCCAGGGTACCCGGGCCAGGTCGATTAGAAAGGCCTGCTCGCAGAAGTGTTTTAGGGAGCGTTTGACAGTGATGAGGGGTGGTCGTTTGACCGCGGACCCGTGGCGGATACAGGCAATGAGGCAGTGATCGCTGAGATCTTGATTGAAGACAGCAGAGGTGTATTTGGAGGGCAGGTTGGTCAGGATAATGTCTATTAGGGTGCCCATGTTTACGGATTTAGGGTTGTACCTGGTGGGTTCCTTGATGATTTGTGTGAGATTGAGGGCATCAAGCTTGGATTGTAGGACTGCCGGGGTGTTAAGCATATCCCAGTTTAGGTCACCTAACAGAACAAACTCTGAAGCTAGATGGGGAGCGATCAATTCACAGATGGTGTCCAGGGCACAGCTGGGAGCTGAGGGGGGTCGGTAGCAGGCGGCAACAGTGAGAGACTTATTTCTGGAGAGATTAATTTTTAAAATTAGAAGTTCGAACTGTTTGGGCATAGACCTGGAAAGTATGACAGAACTTTGCAGGCTATCTCTGCAGTAGATTGCAACTCCTCCCCCTTTGGCAGTTCTATCTTGACGGAAAGTGTTATAGTTGGGTATGGAAATCTCAGAATTTTTGGTGGCCTTCCTAAGCCAGGATTCGGACACGGCAAGGACATCAGGATTGGCAGAGTGTGCTAAAGCGGTGAGTAAGGCAAACTTAGGGAGGAGGCTTCTGATGTTGACATGCATGAGGCCAAGGCTTTTTCGATCACAGAAGTCAGCAAATGAGGGTGACTGGGGACATGCAGGGCCTGGGTTTACCTCCACATCACCCGAGGAACAGAGGAGTAGTAGGATGAGGGTGCGGCTAAAAGCTATCAAAACTGGTCGCCTAGAGCGTTGGGGACAAAGAATAAAAGGAGCAGATTTATGGGCGTGGTAGAATAGATTCTGGGCATAATGTGCAGACAGGGGTATGGAGGGGCGCGGGTACAGCGGAGGCAAGCCCAGGCACTGGGTGATGATAAGAGAGGTTGTATCTCTGGACATGCTGGTCTCAATGGGTGAGGTCACCGCATGTGTGGGGGGTGGGACAAAGGGGGTATCAGAGGTACGGAGAGTGGAACTACAGGGTCCATTGCAAACCAAAACAATGATAATGAAAACTAGCCTGAACAACAGTATGCAAGGCATATTGATATTTGAGAGAGACATACAATAAGGCATAAAGTGATTGCAGGTCTTGATTGGGAGAGCTAGCTAAAACAACAGGTAAGATAACAGCAGCAATAACAGGGTGCTAGTCTAACACAGCAACAACAGGTAAAAATGGCGACGACTAGGCAGAGAGGGTCGGATTAACTACACACAGATCCTGAGTTAAAGCACAGAGCCGACAGATAAAACACAAATAAACAGAATGGAGTACCGTGAATTAATGGACAGTCAAGCATGCATCAGCTATGTAGCCAAGTGATCATAGTGTCCAGGGGGCAGCCGTAGATGGAGCAGGGAGGCCTCCACTAAGCTAGCACGCGGCGTTTAAAGTTAGTAGCCCGGGGGGTGGTCTGCTCAGACGGAGGGGGTCTGCTCAGACGTGGTCGTGTCGACAGAGAATCCAGAGAATCCAAGCCGAATGGCGAAAGAGAGGTTGTGAATTGTAGAATTGTGTTTGCTAACTGGTGCTAGCTTCGTGGCAGTGGCGCTAACTGCGCTAGCTGCAAGCTAGCTGTGAGGATCAGAAGTAGTGGCTCAGGGATTACGGCAGGAATCCGGCGTTGTTGTCGAGAGACAGTCCGATGCTGGTAAATTGGTGAGTAATATCCAGGCTAATAACAGGGCTGGTGTCTGTGCAGAAGGTAAAAGCTACTAGCAGCGGCAAAAAAATTGCTAAATTAGCTTGTAGCTGATTTAGACCAGTTGTGATGGATTGGCAGGGCTCTGTGTCGGCAAAAAAAGGTCCAGTCCAATTGGCAAAAGAGGTATTGTAGCCCAAGAATTCGCTGGTAGACCTCTTCGGCTAGCCGGCAGATGGGCCTAGCTCGAGGCTAGCTCAAGGCTAACTGGTGCTTGCTTCGGGACAGAGGTGTTAGCCAGTAGTAGCCACTCGGTTGCAGCTAGCTAGCTGTGATAATACGGTGTAATTGTCCAGAGCTTGCGTCAGGAATCCGGTGATGTGGTAGAGAAAAAGCAGTCCTATATGCTCTGGGTTGATATCGCGCTTGCAGACTGGCAGGTATTGGCCCGGTATTGAAGCTGGCTGTGTCCGAGTTAAGGGCGAAGACCGCAGCAGTGGCTAACTGACTACTAGCTAGTAGCTAGTTATCTGGCTAGCTTCTGATTGGGGTTACGGTTCTAAAGTATAAATAGTACCACATTGGGTGAGGCGGAATGTAGGAATGTATATTCAGTTCCTAGATGGAAAGTGAAATTAAAATATATACGAAATGTATACGAAAAATACGAATACTATTTACACGGGACAGACAGGACAAAGACACATCCGACTGCTGCGCCATCTTGGATTGGACATAAGTTTCAAACAATGCAAAAAAACACACAAAATAGCACAATTGGTTCGGAGCCCGTAAACCGGCAGCCATCCCCTCCGGCGTCATTCTTCACCCTAGAGTCTAAGGTCCTGGGGCTGGATTTCTACTACCTCGTCGAGAACAGATTTCCCTAATCAATTCATATCAAATGTTATTTGTCACATACACGTGTTTAGCAGATGTTATTGCGGGTGGCGTGAAATGCTTGTGTTTCTTGCTCCAACGGCGCAGTAATATCTAACAAGTAATATCTAACAATTTCACAACAATACACACAATACACACAAATCTAAAGTAAAGGGATGGAATTAAGAATATATAAATATTTGGACGACCAATGTCAGAGCGGCATAGAGTACGATACAGTAGAATAAGATAGGATACAGAAAATACACTACCGTTCCAAAGTTTGGGGCTCATAGAAATGTCCTTGTTTTTGAAAGAAAAGCACATTTTTTTGTCCATTAAAATAACTTCTAATTGATCAGAAATACAGTGTAGACATTGTTAATGTTGTAAATGACTATTGTAGCTGGAAACGTCTGATTTTTAATGGAATATCTACATAGGCGTACAGAGGCCCATTATCAGCAACCATCACTCCTGCGTTCCAATGGCACGTTGTGTTAGCTAATCCAAGTTTATCATTTTAAAAGGCTAATTGATCATTTGAAAACCCTTTAGCAATTATGTTAGCACAGCTGGAAGCTGTTGTCCTGATTAAAGAAGCAATAAAACTGGCCTTCTTTAGACTAGTTGTATCAGAAATCAAGGTAAGACCCAGATGCAGACACGTTGAATAAACAATGGTTTATTAGACCAAGGGACAGGCAAGAGACAGGTCAATGCAGGCAAGGCTAAAAAATCCAGAGAAGGGGCAATGGTACAGGTCAGCGGTCAGGGGCAGGCAGAGTGGTTGGGTAGGCGGGTACAAAGACAGGAAGAGGCTAGGGTCAAAACCAGGAGGGCGAGAAAAAGATAGGCTGGAAAAAAACAGGAGCTGACAGGACAAACGCTGGTAAGCTTGACAAACAAGATGAGCTGGCAACAGACAAACAGAGAACACAAGTATATATACACAGAGGATAATGGGGAAGATGGGCGACAACTGGAGTGGGGTGGAGACAATCACAAAGACAAGTGAAACAGATCAGGGCGTGACAGTACCTTCCCTCTAGGGGCGCCACCTGGCGTCCTACCTAGGCGCATACCAGATTGACCGGGGTGCCGGCGGTGGAAGTCGGCGATGAGGGCTGGGTCCAGGATGTCTCTAGCGGGGACCCAGCACCTCTCCTCCGGGCCATAACCCTCTCAGTCAACCAGGTACTGGAAACCCCTGCCCCGTGGTCAAACCCTCAGAAGGCGTCTCACCGTGTACGCCGGATGGCCATCAACGACACGGGGAGGAGGGGTGGGCCTGGAAAAGGAAGACAAAGGACTGTGAGACACAGGCTTAATATGGGACACATGAAAGGTGGGGTATGGGGTACGAAGGGTACGGGGCAACAGATGACGAACAGCAGAGGGGCTAATGACCTTGGAGATGGGGAAAGGGCCGATGAACCAGGGGGACAATTTGCGAGACCTACCTTCTGCTCGAGACGATACCAGGGAGCCGTGGTCCGATGGCGATCCGCTTGTCGTCGATACCTGGAGGTGGTCTTGAGGAGGGCTGACCGTGCTGTCTTCCAGGTATGATGACAGCAGCAAACAAACATCTGGGCAGAAGGTATGCCGACCTCCTCTTCCTGCTCAGGGAAGAGCGGGGGCTGATACCCCAGGGAACACTCGAAGGGAGATAGGCCCGTGGCAGAGCAGGGAAGGGTGTTGCGGGCATATTCGACCCACACAAGCTGCTGGCTCCAGGTGGTGGGGTTGACGGAGACCAGGCAGAAGGTGGAGTGACCGATGAGCCGGCACTGCTAGTAGCTGTGGAGCTGTGGGGTTACCACCGTGCTAGGCGGCCTCCCCGACAATCCGTGGAATTTCTCCAGCAAACTGGCCAACGCCCAGTCATGGTGATCAGCCAACATTTGGACCCCCTCTCCAAGGCCACGAAGCAATTCCTCGTGCCTACCGAGGGTGGCTCCCTGGGTGGAGATGGTGTTGCACAGCTGGGCCGTGTCTGCTGGGTCAGTCATGGCCAGTTCATACTATCAGAAATCAAGGTAAGACCCAGATGCAGACACGTTGAATAAACAATGGTTTAATAGTCCAAGGGGCAGGCAAGAGACAGGACAAGGCAGGCAAGGGTCAATAATCCAGCAAAGGGACAAGGGTACAGGTCAGCAGGCAGGGTCAGGGGCAGGCAGGAGGGTACAGAGATGGGAGAGGCGAGGGTCAAAACCAGGAGGGCGAGAAAAAGAAAAGCTCATGAGGCCCCTTGATGATGTGAGGCAATTGCCTAGTGGTAAGTCCGCCAGTGTGTGAACCCAACAGGTTAAATTGAAAGCTGACTGTTTATCATGGTAATCTGATTTGGAGGGGAATAAGGAGATTACACCAGGGATTTATTCTCTATACTCAAAATACTATAATTCCTCCAATTATTTTTTCATCCCTTTTTGAAAGATTGCTTTATTTTAACGCTGGACACGGTTTTAGCTGAGATGCCAAGCAAGGTGTAAGGTTGTTTTGGTGGATAAAATAATCTGATCCAAGAAAAAGGGTTTTTGAACATAAACCACTGAATTTTGTCAAACTTCCACCAGTGGCGTTCAGTGCTGTTTATGATTAGGGAGGACAATATATATATATTTTTTAGCATGGCCTTATTTCTATTACAGCATATTGGATGACTGTCATTATGTACAATGTAGCATTGTACATAATACTCAAATTTTCCCGATACCCAGGTTGCTACAACCTATTCTACGAATGAACGTTTATAATGTATGTAGGTTCACATGTCAAGAAACAAATTTGAGTAATCAAGGTGACAGACAGTGACACATTCAGTGACACAGTCTTGCACACTCTTGCCTTCATCTAGCTGATCTAGGGTGGAATCATTAGTCCAAACAGTTGCAAACAAAAGTTTCTATTGGACAAATTCATGTAGGTTTACCCCTGTTTCAGGTGCCATGGAATTGTTTCAAGGTCATACCATGGATCATTTTGCAATTTGATTTAGGTATCCAATTTCTTTTCTATTTTTTATTATTTGATAAAATATAGAATTTGGCCTTTACTTCTGTATAGAAATGCATTGAATAACACATTCATAAATGGCAAATAAGACAGCCCAAAAAATGTATCATAAGGAATAAGGTTTTGAAGTGTCTGTCCTTTATCTAGGAGATATAAGAAAGGAAATATATATATATTTTGTTCACACATTTAACCCCTTGTAGTTTTGTGGCAATTTTTTATTTATTTCTTCCATTCATTTGTATGGGTTACTTTTAGACGAGGCCATGGGGCTTGTGGCCAAACTGTTCGGATGCTACAGATGTTTTTGTGAGAAGACATATTTTCGGGATGTCTCCTGGTCTGACAGACAGCGCTGTAACTCTGCCACTTTCCACCGCAGATGCGGAAGGGCGACATAGGTGAATGCGGCGGATTGAGATTCAGCCATTGTAAAAAAATCTCTCTAGCTTGAACTGAGGGATTTTGATGGAGATTTTTTTATTGTTACTTCGATTGACACACCGGTGCGTCAACAGACTCTAGGGGGTTTTAAGCAAGTGTTTTTCATTAGACAACAGGCATGCTGTCTGCATTGGTGGAAGTACCCAATTGTCATAGTTTAATGGAAAATAACTAAAGTAAAAGTGAAAGTAACCCAGTAAAATACTACTTGAGTAAAAGTCTAAAAGTATTTGGTTTTAAAGATACATAAATATCAAAAGTAAAAGTATAAATAATTTCAAATTGCTTATATTAAGCAAACCAGAATGGACACTTTTCTTGTTTTTGTATTTATTTACGGATAGCCAAGGGCACACTCCAACACTCAGACATCATTTACAAACTAAGCATGTGTGTTTAATGAGTTCGCCAGATCAGAGGCAGTAGGGATGACCAGGGATGTTCTCTTGGTAAGTGTTGAATTTGACAATTGTCCTGTCCTGCTAAGCATTGAAAATGTAACGAGAACTTTTGGGTGTCAGGGAAAATGTATTGAATAAAAAGTACATTATTTTATTTAAGAATGTAGTCAAGTAAAAGTGAAAGTTGTCAAAAATATAAATAGTAAAGTACAGATGCCCCCAAAAACTCTTGAAGTAGTACTTTCAAGTATTTTTACTTAAGTACATTACACAGCTGGCTGTCTGCCAGTCGGTCTGTGTTTCAGCTTACTTTATTTTATAACAAGTAGATTTTCTAGGGTTTAGTTGTGCCTCTGATGTAGGATATTCATAAACTTCACCCATATCTTTTGATTGGCAGCTGAAAATTATTAACGCCAGCACGGCAAGTTGAACCCTTCGTCATGAGCAAAGAAAAGTGTTGAAATGCCTCACAAAGAGAAGTTTGCATATCTGAGGGCTGATCTCTGGAGCTAATGGTCCCTAACGTAAACACACCAAGTCCTTACAAGCAATTATTGCCTTCATAAAAACGCCCCTGGTTTCTTTCCAGCGTTTAATTGCGGTCAAACAAATGACTAGCAGGGTTCAGAATGCTCTTCTTTATGGCGTATGTGTGTGTGTGCATGTGTGTGCGGTTAGAAGTCGTTTTAAGGGGTTTAAAGCATTTTGGTGCATGTGTGCTGCATTAAGTTGTGTGTCTGCTGTAAGAGGGTTTATGCTATTGTGTGTGTGTGTGTGTGTGTGTGTGTGTGTGTGTGTGTGTGTGTGTGTGTGTGTGTGTGTGTGTGTGTGTGTGTGTGTGTGTGTGTGTGTGTGTGTGTGTGTGTGTGTGTGTGTGTTATCCGGCACTGAAACAATACCAAGGCATGAGTGAGACAGACGTATGATGTCATGGCGGCTGCCAGTGGGCAGGATGTGTTTAAGGTGGGTAATCATCGCTCCACTCTGCACACCTCCAGTGTGGGAAGTCCCCCATTGCTCCGGAGACCTCCACCAAGCTTTCCAAGGACAAACACATTGGGTAACACTGTAAAAACACGGTGTTGGAAACCTCCAGGAAATCTTTGGCTCTGCCCCACCACCATTATTTTGGAAACTCTGAGAGTAGCTCAGCTGTTTCAGGGCAGGGTGGGATATCGTGGATCTCAGTGGTGGCCCTTCAAAAGGTTCATTTCAACTGTTGGGATTTATCAAGCATACTCTCAGAAAGCCCATTCATATAAATGCTATTTTATAGCTTTATCATTACCTCCAGAGTATAGTACTTTACGTATAGTTAAATGTATTCTCCTATAGTACGGTGGATTATGGAAAACATACTGTACACTGAATGTACAACACAGTAGCAACACTTTCCTAATATTGAGTTGCGTCCCCTTTGCCCTCAGAACAGCCTCAATTTGTCGGGGCATGGACTCTGCAAGGTGTCGAAAGCGTTCTACCGGGATACTGGCCCATGTTGACTCCAATGCTTCCCATAGTTGTGTCAAGTTGGCTGGATGTCCTTTGGGTGGTGGACCATTGTTGATACACACGGGAAACTGTTGAGTGTGAAATACCCAGCAGCGTTGCTGTTCTTGACACATAAATCGGTGCGCCTCGCACCTACTACCATACCCCGTTCAAAGGCACTCAATTATTTTGTCTTTCCCATTCACCCTCTGAATTGCACACGTACACAATCCATGTCTCAATTGTCTCAAGGCTTAAAAATCCTTCTTTAATCCTTCATCTACACTAATTGAAGAGTATTGACATCAAGGTGACATCAATAAGTGATCATAGCTTTCACCTGAATTCACCTGGTCAGTCTATGTCATGGAAAGAGCATGTCTTGTATTATCAGTGTATTGAAGATGATGACATTATGACCATAGTGTTTCTGTAGGGTGTATGTCTGCATGTGCATTGGATTGGCTGCTGTGGTTTTCCAGTCAGTGCTTTTCTTGTGGTCAGCACATGTGTGCAATTTAAACATAGAGCCAAATTGAGCCTTGAGTGTGGTTTTCCTCCCACATTGGCACATTATGCAGACTGATGTTTAGATCAATCAGCTCTCTCATGGAAGCAGGAGTTTCCTATTTTTGACACAGTGCTTCCTATATGTGGGCTGAGCAATGTGGATCAGAAGACTTTGATTCAGCGACAGTTTTGACAGAATTAAACCATGGACTGGATTCCGATCTGATTGTATTCACAGCAGTGAGTGTGTTGGGACACATGCACCCCCACTGTTTCAAAAGACCAGGGGATGTGGCGAGAAAAGGGAGGTGCCTTTAACCATCCAGCGTCTGTGTTAGTTGTACAGCTCATAATGGGCGAGGTTAGCCATTGGAAAAAGCTGATCCGGGATGAGTTGGTATCAGTAGTGAGTAACCTCTTCTCTTCCCCATCTCCTTTCATCAGCTAAGCTGGATCAGGATGTCCTGTCGTCTCAGCACAACAGGGAATTCCGCTTTGACTTGTCCCGGATCCCAGAGGGAGAAGCTGTCTCCGCTGCAGAGTTCCGAATCTATAAGGACTACATCAGAGAACGCTCTGAGAATGAGACCTTCCACGTGAGCGTGTACCAGGTGCTACAGGAGACCTCTGACAGGTGACGCCTCTTCCATTAATCTTTGTGTGTGTGTATGTGTGTGTGTGTGTGTGTGTGGCCTTATAAAACTATAAACTACTCCCTGAAACAGCAGAGACGCCACCTTGAACAAATAGAGCACCCCCACAAACACCACCCTCAATGCCCACACCCCCACAAACACCACCCTCAATGCCCCCCCCCCACAAACACCACCCTCAATGCCCACCCCCCCACAAACACTACCCTCAATGCCCACACCTCCACAAACACCACCCTCAATGCCCACACACCACCCTCAATGCCCACCCCCCCACAAACACCACCCTCAATGCCCACACCCCCACAAACACTACCCTCAATGCCCACACCTCCACAAACACCACCCTCAATGCCCACACCCCCACACACACCACCCTCAATGCCCACCCCCCCACAAACACCACCCTCAATGCCCACACCCCCACAAACACCACCCTCAATGCCCACACCCCCACAAACACCACCCTCAATGCCCACACCCCCACAAACACCACCCTCAATGCCCACACCTCCACCATTCACTTAATCCCCCTTCTCCATTACCTAACACCCCTCCCTTAACCCAACCCCACTCTTCCTGGAGAACAGACCACACTAGACGTTTTGATTGTAGTGAACAATAGTTGGATTTCTCCAACTAGTAAAAACACCCCCTTCTCTCCAACACACACATACACACAGCTTGTCATGCTCTGTGACATCAGAGCCAAGTCGTGTGTAGGCATGGCCTGTCCCACAGCGGTGACGGTGAGGCTATGAAGGTGCTGAGAACAAAAGCATTGTTATTCAGAGACACGTTTGCCTTTCATACAGACAAGGCAGCAAGACAAAGAGACAGTCTGAGGAGTAAGCCTGGGGGCCTGAAACTCAATCTGTAAACAAAGCCATTGTCTGTGAGATATGCCCCAATCAGTCTGGGAATTTTCATCTGTGATAAAGAGAGAGCCATTATTAAAAGAGCTATCGGTAGGGTTAGATCAACACTGCCAGTTGTCTCTTGTTTTGGATTTCATGTATCCTGTGTTCTCTCTGGGTGGCTAATCTTTACTGTTATTAGAATATGAATCTACCATCTAGATCAACTTTTATATAACTGCTTTACTTTTACATACTGCACTAGATAGCATCACACCTGCTACTGAGGAGAGGGGTTTGAATTGCAATGTGAAGTGGCCAGGCTATACAGTTATGCAGATTTTAGTCAACCAATGTTAGAATTTAGAGCACACTTCCTAGGTCGGAAACTCTTTGTTGTGTATCTAACTTTTAGACTGCATGTGCTGTGTATCTAATGTTAGTAGTCTGCGTGCCCCGTAGTAGTGACGACTACCTGTTCCTTCTGGACACGCGGGTGGTGTGGGCTGCAGAGGAGGGCTGGCTTGTGTTTGACATCACGGCCACCAGTAACCAGTGGGTGGTGAACCCGGACCAGAACCTGGGCCTACAGCTGGCTCTGGAGAGTATGGACGGTGAGTCACTGTCAGAGTTATAAGGGTGCTGTATGTCCACTGGTCCAACGGAGATAGAGCTCTATGGCTGGTACATACCCACCACATAAGATTGAACTGAAGCATAACAATATCAAAGACGATGTATTTTTTTGACAAGATATTCAAGTGACCGCTCTAACAATGGAAATATATGTCCTCAACGATGGAAGGCAGGCGAGATCAGATGGAACCATTCTATCCAATGAGAGGGCAGATATTCGTGTGAACAACAGGCGCGATTAAGTTGTTTCTCTCAAAGTTGCCGGAATGCCACGTGCATCCACTTGTATCAGTACATTTGTAACAGCCTAAACTGCTATTCGATCAAATAAGCCTCAGGTAATTCGACACTCTCTCATAGACCTCCATAAAAAGGGCTTATCTCACACAGATTTTGGCCGGAGTAAATCCTCTGGCTTCACCTCTCCCTCTCTGCCCAATATGTACCCTGGACTGAAGTGTGCATGTCTTTCTGTCTCCCCCTACAGGTCAGAGTGTGAACCCCAGACTAGTGGGGCTGCTGGAGGGCAGTGGGCCCCAGGACAAGCAGCCCTTCATGGTGGCCTTCTTCAAGGCAACCGAGGTTCGCCTCCGCAGCGTCCGTTCTGCCCACGGCCACAAGGGGCGCAACCCCAACCGCTCCAAAAAACCCAAGACTCCCCAGGATGCACTGAAGGTTGCTGAGGCTGCAGCAGGTACACAAACGGAGCACCCACTTGGAGCACAAGGAATCAGTCATCTAGTCACTAGATCTATACACAGACATTATCTGATAAACTTGTAATATAATGATAGAAAAATGGCTGCTCCTTTGACATGTTAGAGTACTTTGTGTTGATAAAAGCATTCAGGCTATGGATAATAGATAGCATATACCAAGATACAGTGCTCACAGTTGATTGTGTTGATTCATCTGTATGTTGTTCATATGACCCTTTGTCTTTCAGAGAACCTCAGCACAGACCCGAAACAGGGATGTAAGAAGCATGAGCTGTATGTCAGCTTCAGAGATCTGGGATGGCAGGTACAGTACTACGACTCATTCTATTACACCAGTTCTGTTCTGTACTGATCTGAGCACATCCTCCTCTTTCTCTGTTCACCCACTTAGATAGGTGTTTGACTTCACTAGATTCAATGACATCTGCATCTCCGTTTTTTGGATGTACTATTGTTATATGAGTCATATCACTTGTCCTCTCAGGACTGGATCATTGCACCAGAGGGCTACGCAGCATACTACTGCCAGGGCGAATGTGCCTTTCCTCTGAACTCCTACATGAACGCCACCAATCATGCCATTGTGCAGACTCTGGTAAGAATATTCATGGTTTTCATGAGTCATATCATCATGTACATTTCTGAGGGGGTTGAATATGGCATTTACTCAGGGTTTCACTGTAGGGTTTCTAGCTTCATTGTAAATTTAACCATTCAGCAGCTGATTGAAATTCTTATATTCATTTTGTGAAATCAAAGCGCTCTTTGATGTCCCACATCCTGTGAGAAAAATGATGATTTCCCTGATACTGGTGTTATATTCTATTCCCCCCCAGGTCCACTTCATAAACCCAGAGACAGTGCCCAAACCCTGTTGTGCCCCCACCCAGCTCCATGGCATCTCAGTCCTCTACTTTGACGACAGCTCCAACGTCATCCTGAAGAAGTACCGCAACATGGTGGTCAGAACCTGCGGCTGTCACTGACCACCATCAGTCCTCCCCCTCCCAGGATACACAGGGGCTAGTAGAGGAAGATAAGGAAGAGGGGATGGTGCAGGGAAACTAATTTACTGCCTGATCTATAAGGACCTGTTGCTTCAGGACTTGCAGGAAGACCAACTTCCTTTATTATTGGCTGCAAACTGACAAGTACATAAAGTACTGGCAAAGATGTTCTACTTTATTGCCTTGGTGCATTGAAACAAGTAGAGCCATATTGCCTTAGTGCAACTGCAAAGAGGATCTTTGGCATCTGGACTGTATACACTACATGGTGCATTACACACAGGATCAAGAATGCTCATCTAGAGACCATAATAGAATTCCCAGTCAATACCATGGAGGAATGAAACATCAGACACTGAACTGTCGTCAATTTATTTATAAGCTCATTTTATTTCAGTGATCAAAGTAAGGAAAGTGTTGATGAATACAAAAAGTCCGCCCCTAGGACAGAGGCATGAGACTCAAATGAAATGTTAGAGATGCTCAATAACTGATACAAATTTAGAATTGAGCAATTGTTTGTTTGTCCATGAGCAGACATTTTACAGTGTCTTTTAAAAAGATAAGTTCTGCTGTGTGCACTCAGCGTCTCTGTGTAAAAACATTGCATATGATTGCATTAAACGGTCTATAAAAATGTGTTTACTTTGACACATGATTATTTATTTTACGGCATACATTATTTTCACAAGCAGCTGGGTTTACTTAGATTTCAATGAGAACAAAATGGCGGTATATTTTCCCTTTGAACAACAGGTAGGTGATGGTGTAGTTTGCAGAGTGGAGGTCAGGTGTAAGGCTGTCTGTATGCAGACTCAGAGGCTGCTGCTGTGAGGGATGACAGGGCTGACGTTAAATACGAGACTGCGCGGGATTAACAGAGCAGGCCCTGTCAGTTTCCTGAAGGAGGGGGCACAGACATACTGTACATCACTAAGCTCTGCACAACACAACAGAGGCATGTGGTCTCAGAGATGCCAAGGTTTTTGCCCACAAGAGACAGAGCGAGAGAACTCTGAGCTATCATTCAGTTTCAGCTGCCTTTTGATGTCCTTCCAGATCTGCAGGTGGGCGAATCGAGGCTGTATTTTCTGTCAAAACTAAATGTCAGAATACAGCAACAAAATATACCAGAACTGTCAGACATAGCAGGTGCAATACATTTATATCATTTGGCCAGAAAAGCATTTTCTCACACAGTGACAGCCAAAACATGGTAACTGAAAACACTGATGGCTTTATACATGATATATCATAGGCTCTATGAGCCTATGATATACATATTGTAAACATCATCTGGTGAGGTAAAGCATAGAAAATATACTTTAAACATTTACTATTCTTAATCAACACAAACATTTCCTAAATCAGTTGCAGTTATTTACCTTACCATGCTTCTACATCTGCATCGCTTGCTGTTTGGGGTTTTAGGCTGGGTTTCTGTATAGTGCTTTGTGACATTGGCTGACGTAAAAAGGGCTTCATAAATTTGATTGAGTTATCATTTCAGAACAAAAATATTGTCATACTGTAGCAAGAAGTAAGAACAGACAAACACCAAAGAAAAGACACCGGTGTATAAGGTAATGCCAACAACTGTCAGCTAGACAGCACACAGAGAGACATTCACACTCACTGAGACATACTACAACATTCACTGTTATACATACAGAAAACAGTTGTCAATTAAAATGGTTTATATAGGAGGTAGCGAAGAATAAAATATATTCCCCCTGAATGATCTAATTGATAAAATTCTAAAGTTGGCTAAAGGTAATATGTTGTGCCTGACATATTCTGTCTCTCACATCTCTGATAATCCATGGCTTTTACACCAGTACCTGCAACTGTCCTTTGCTTACTATCCCTACAGAATCCTGAGAGTCAAAATTACATTTCTTTCCTCTTTTATCATTGTTATTCTTTATACAAAACAGAGACAGACAGTCACGAAGAAAGGGATGGAAAGAATGTGAGGTTGAGATAAAGATAATAAAACAAAAGTTAGGCTTGGCTTGGCTTTGTTGGCTCCCTCTCCATAATGGTAACGGTGTTTATCATTGTCAGTAAGGGCAGTTGGTGCCTGGGCCACGCAGCTCAGGGGCTGATCAATGCCTCTTCCGTGCTGGGCCCAGCCCCCCTCCCTGCCCTTTTATTGGCCTGTCTGGAGCAGCGGGAAGGGGAGAATGGGGACAGGACGTTTGTAGGGTCTTAGGCCCTCCATGTGTCCCTCGGGCTGGGGTGCCAGGCTCCTGGGGCTGGGTGGCTAGGGGGGCAGAGGGTGATGTAGGTATAAGAGCCAGGCAGACATCACCAACACTGAGCTGATGGCAGCGGAGGCCACACAGACGGGCTGTTCTCGGGGGGCAGCAAGAGGACCAGCCACGTCCGCACACAAAGAACGGGTACTCCACATACACATCCAGAAACTCCTGTGATGAGAGATACTGTTAGTCATGACAATGCAGTACCTCTCTTTGTCCTCTAAGTGGTGGTAGGGTTCTGGAATTGGGGATTGGCATCAATACGTGCATCGTGTCATGATGAGGGATACTTTAGGAATGTAAATCATTAGCATTTTATTTACCTTACTTTATGATGTAGACTGATCAAGAAGTGTACTATTTGCAAATATGTATGATATCTTGTATATTGAATTCCATGTTATAAATTATGGAAATGTAAGAAGCCAAAAACACACTGACCCTGTTATGAGCTTGTGTGATGTAATGATGTAGTAGACTCAGCAGGATCAGGACCAGCTCACCTGAGAGTGTTCCTCATGTAGGAGGATGAGGAGGCGGGAGAGGGAGGGGTCTGTGGAGGGGGAGATGTGCTGCACAGTGCAGCAGCTCAGATGTAGTGCTGGACAGGCCTCTGCGCCGATCAGGAAGTCTTCTGTCTGCAAATCCTCCACCCTCCTCAGTCGCCCGTCACTGAGCTCGATTAGAGAGCCTGCAGCAAAGTGAGGGAGCAACCAGGGCAGCTGGTCGGAAGAGGTGGAGGGGTAAGAAGAGTGATGGGTGGAGAGAGGGGTAGACACGTCTACTTTTTCTGTTACTCCCACAGTCCAGTTTTTCTCTGTTGACTGAACAGTAAGTGATGGTCTTATGGGAGATTGTTCTGCAAACGCCAAAGGACTTTGCCCTGAATCAGGATACTTGGGGGCTGTGGAGTGGTGTGTGTAGACCAGTTCAGGGTGGTGGTGTAGGTCTTTGGAGGCCGTAGGAGAAAGAGCAATGTTCAGGGGGGCAGAACCTGCCTCTGAGCTGTGGCTCTGTGGCTGGTGTACTCCCTGTTTCTCTCTTCTCATATACGGGCCCCTCTGTCTGTTTTGCTGTTCGGTGTGTAGACTTAACTTCTCCCTCATTTTTTTATTAAAGTGCCAACTGTACCCTCCATTCTCCCCACTGGGCTCCTCTGTAGGCTGGGCCATATTTCTGCAGATAGAGTGGCGGCGTGGGTGTTCTGAGGGATATGTGGAGCGGTGATTGAAAATGTAGGGAATATGCCAGCCTGGCGGCACTGCAGCCCAACCTCTGTAATAGTGCTCCCTCCACTCAGCCCAGCCATGGCTATCCCTGATAAGAGAGGAGAGATGGTTGGCTCTGGTGGTGGAGGCTGTGGTGGGGGACCGGGTCCAGGGCTGGTATAGCGGGGGAACAGATGCATGTGTAGGTGGGAGCAAGTGTGAGTGGGATGCATTGTAGGGCTTTACTACATTATGGCTCTTGTAGGGGAAGGGGACCTTGAATGTGACAGCAGCAAGCTGCTCTGAGAGGCCTGGTCTGGGGTCCCTCTTTTTGGGCGGGAGGCTCTCTCTGTCTGGGTCTGGGGTTGGTGTGGTGCTCATTGGTTCCTCCAGTCGTCATATATACTGTCACTTCTCTTCTCCGGCCTACAGGTTGTTGTGGAAAGGTCAAATAAGACTCCTGTGAAAGAGGGATCCTGTCACTCCCTGGTGAAGCATCACTGACAGAGAGGTCACAAGGGGTCTCAGTTTCAATGCTCCAGTCTGAAAAAAGACAGGAAGGTATTTGTTTGACATATATTATAATTTAACCAATTCTTACATTTCCATATAATTTATGTCAAAAGCACTAAGATCATTTTATACATTTTATAGCCTCACATTACAGGATTTTCAGCTTCTAGTCACATGGCTTTTGATGATTTCTTAAACCATACTTCCCTATGTACTCATAACACCTCTCTCTCTCTTATCCCTCTTTCTCTCTCTCTCCCTCCCTCTAACTTCTACTTCATTAGTGATAGACAGAGACTTTCTCTGCCCGTTCTCCCTCGCTCTCTTAGACCCCTGTGGAGTAACAGATGGTAACTATGAACCTCGAAGTCTCATCACTAATTTCTCCATTGCCTCGAAATTGGAGACATTCAAACCATAGACTGCTGCATTGAGAGTGTGATTGACAGCTGAAGTCTGGATTAGTAGAACACTTCAATTTTACCAGATCTCCCTCAGAAGACGTTACTATGGTTAATCAGTGTATTACTGTACATGTGCATACTGTGAGAAAAGGGTAGATAAGGGGAGGTGTTGCACAGGGGTGCTGTGCTTTCCAACACTGCCCAGCCTGGACATTCGGTTCTGGGAATGAAGCCATACATTTCCTGACAAGTAAAATTGAATGTTTTTGAAATGTTCTAAGAACGGAAGTGAAAAATGTGCCTGTTCTGGAAACTTACATTTTTAGGTTGCAGGGAGGTTTTAGGTTGCAGGGAGGTTGATTATCATCAGATCCTCAAAAGGTTCTACAGCTGCACCATCGAGAGCATCCTGACTGGTTGCATCACTGCCTGGTATGGCAACTGCTCTGCCTCCGACCGAGGGGGCACTACAGAGGGTAGTGCGAACGGCCCAATACATCACCGGGGCCAAGCTTCATGCCATCCAGGACCTCTATACCAGGCGGTGTCAGAGGAAGGCCCTAAAAATTGCCAAAGACTCCAGCCACCCTAGTCATAGACTGTTCTCTCTGTTACCACACGGCAAGCGGTACCGGAGCGCCAAGTTTAGGTCCACGAGGCTTCTAAACAGCTTCTACCCCCAAGCCATAGGACTCCTGAACATCTAGTTAAATGGCTACCCAGACTATTTGCATTGCACTCCCTCCCCTCCCCTCTCCACATCACTGCCACTCTCTGTTGTCATCTATGCATAGTCACTTTAATTAACTCTACCTACATGTACATACTACCTCAAATAACCGGTGCCCCCGCACATTGACTCTGTACCGGCACCCTGCTGTTCTTAATTACGTGTTACTTTTATTTCTTATTCTTATCTGTATTTTTTGAAACCGCACAGTTGGTTAGGGGCTCGTAAGTAAGCGCTTCACTGTTGTATTCGGCGCAGTTGCCTGTGTATGCACTTGTTTAATATATAGCTTCACGCTCGTTTGTTGTTTTGCATAGTTTGTTTAAGTGTTCTTCGTTTCGTTAAATAAATAGAAGAATGTATTCTTATCACGCTGCGCCTTGGTCCTCCTCTCTTCCTCCAAACGACAAACGTGACAGAATAACCCACCACAACCGGACCAAGCAGCTTGAAAGGAAGGAACAGCGCTTTGTGGAGCAATGGACTTGGGAGGAAATATTAGACGGCAAGGGACCATGGGAACAGCCGGGTGAATATCGCCGCCCCAAGGCAGAGCTGGAGGCAGCGAAAGCCAAGAGGCGGCATTATGAGGAGCTAGCGCGGCAGCGCGGCTGGAAGCCTGAGAGGCAGCCCCAAAAATTTCTTGGGGGGGCGAGTTCAGGTAGGAGACCTGCGCCAACTTCCCGTGCTTACCGTGAGGAGCTGAAGATGGAAGCAGAGCCAGTCGGGGTGGAATTGGAGGTGAGCAAGGGGAGTGAAGCAGAGACTGTGAAGGAATTAATGGGGTAACTGGAGGAGAGTGAAATGAGGGAGTTGCTGTGTTGGTGCATCCGCCCGACGGAGCGTGTCCGGGATTTGATGTTACCTGAGTCAGCTCTCCATACTCGTCCTGAGGTGCGTGCTAACCGTCTGGTAATGACAGTGCCAGTCCCACGCACCAGGCCTCCTGTGCGCCTCCCTAGTCCTGCACCTCCTGTGGCAGCCCCACGTACTAGCTCTCCTGTGGCAACCCCACGCACCAGCTCTCCTGTGGCAGCCCCTCGCACCAGTCCTCCGGTGCCGGCGCCACGAACCAGGCCTCCAGTTCCAGCACCCCGCACTCGCCTTGAGGTGCGTGTCCCCAGCCCAGTACCACCAGTGCCAACACCACGCGCCAGGCTTCCAGAGCCCTGTACACCCTGTTTCTCCTCCCCGCACTCGCACTGAGGTGCGTGTCCTCAGCCCGGTACCACCAGTGCCGGTACCACGCACCAGGCATCCAGTGCGTCTCCAGGGTCCAGTATGCCCTGTTCCTGCTCCCCGCACTAGCCTTGAGGTGCGTGTTCCCAGCCCGGTACCACCAGTTCCGGCACCACACACCAGGCCTACTGTGCCCCTCCAGGGTCCAGTATGCCCTGTTCCTGCTCCCGTATGTACAGCGCCGCCTGAGCTGCCCATCTGTCCAGCGCCGCCTGAGCTGCCTGTCTGTCCAGCGCCGCCTGAGCTGCCCGTCTGTCCAGCGCCGCCTGAGCTGCCCGTCTGTCCAGCGCCGCCTGAGCTGCCCGTCTGTCGCATGAGCCGCCCGTCTGTCCAGCGCCGCCTGAGCCGCCCGTCTGTCCTGAGCCGTCAGAGCCGCCCGCCAGTCAGGAGCCGCCAGAGCCGCCCGCCAGTCAGGAGCCGCCAGAGCCGCCCGCCAGTCAGGAGCCGCCAGACCGCCCGTCAGTCAGGAGCCGCCAGTGCCGCCCGCCAGTCCGGAGCCGCCCATCAGTCCTGAGTTACCCCTCAGTCCTGAGCTGTCCTTCAGTCCGGAGCTGCCCGTCAGTCCGGAGCTGCCCGTCAGTCCGGAGCTGCCCGTCAGTCCGGAGCTGCCCGTCAGTCCTGAGCTGCCCCTCAGTCCGGAGCTGCCCCTCAGTCCTGAGCTGCCCCTCAGTCCTGAGCTGCCCCTCAGTCCTGAGCTGCCCCTCAGTCCTGAGCTGCCCCTCAGTCCTGAGCTGCCCCTCAGTCCGGAGCTGCCCGTCAGTCCGGAGCTGCCCGTAAGTCCGGAGCTGCCCGTCAGTGCGGAGCTGCCCCTCAGTCCTGAGCTGCCTCTCAGTCCTGAGCTACCCCTCAGTCCTGAGCTGCCCCTCAGTCCAGAGCTGCCCCTCAGTCCTGAGCTGCCCCTCAGTCCTGAGCTGCCCCTCAGTCCTGAGCTGCCCCTCAGTCCTGAGCTGCCCCTCAGTCCGGAGCTACCACTCAGTCCAGTGGCGCCCTCTACGATGGTCTTCAGTCCGTGACTCGCTGCAAGGGTCCCCGCTCCAGAGCCGCCACCAAAGCGGGTAATGACTATGGTGAAGTGGGGTCCACGTCCCGCACCCGAGCCGCCGCCGTAAGAAGGCCCACCCGGACCCTCCCCTTCTGTGTCAGGTTTTGCAGCCGGAGTCCGCACCTTTGGGGGGGTACTGTCACGCCCTGACCTTAGTTATCTTTGTTTTCTTTATTATTTTGGTTAGGTCAGGGTGTGACATGGGGGATGCACTTGTTTAATATATAGCTTCACGTTCGTTTGTTGTTTTGCATAGTTTGTTTAAGTGTTCTTTGTTTCGTTAAATAAATAGAAGAATGTATTCTTATCACGCTGCGCCTTGGTCCTCCTCTCTTCATCCAAACGACGAACGTGACAGCTCATTGTGCAAATGTATGTTTTGAATTAACATTGATAACTAAATATAGTTTACATGTTGTCAACAATCTAAGCCAACCCTGTCAGTTTTGCCCCATATTTGCACACGTGTTGCTTTTGTTGCTAAACAACCAACCCATCAACCATGTTGTTTTAGGTACTTGTCTGGAAAATATTGCATTGAGAGTAGGGCTGTGGCGGTCACAAAATTTCGTCAGCCGGTGATTGTCAAGCAAATACCTGTCGTTCTCACGGTAATTAACCGTTAATTAACATAAACACATTTAGCATCTCCTGGCATCCACAACTACAAGCGACTGATGCAGACCGTAGGAACATCTACATTTTAAAAAGTTTAATAAATTCATGTAATATAGCCTACACCTTCACAATAAATCCATTATTTATTTTAGACAGGTCTTAAGCTGCATTAAATTAATTAAATATAGTATATTTCATCCAATTCCAAGGTGTTACTTCCTGATCAGGGTATGCCAAATGGCTGTGGGCTGCATTAGTTCATTTAGCAGACAAGATTTGCTTAGAATTCCGTGGCATTATTTTTATATTATTTTATAGTATGAAGAATAAAATTGAACAAAGCTGAATAAAATAGAAACAATATTTTCTCCAAACGATTTGAGGGAGTGCGCACATGTGGCTATTCTGTGTTGAGCGGTTAACAAAGAAATAGGTATTCCTATATGCTTAATTTAGAGTTATTAATGTAACTTTACTTGTTCTACAAACGTTGGGCTATATGTTTTGATTTTTAATACATTGTAAGGCTGCATGATGCGACTCTAATGATGATTTGAAAAAAGTTGCTTGAAAGGCATGAGCTCTGCTTTGTTGTTTGTTCCATGCTGTACACACTTCATCAGTCTCGCATTCACAATTTGACAAGCACTTGATAATGTCTTGAATTTCACGGCAGCATCCCCTTTGTGTGGGCGTAATGCACCCTAAAAAAATCCATTCCTTTTACGGCCAGTGGCCGTTGTGCCCTTGCCCCGGAGTGCTGCGTTGTCCCCTTCTCCCTGAGTGCTGCGCGTTCCAAAGCATCTCTCACTCACATGGCTCTCCATCACACCTCTCACTCACATGGCTCTCCATCACGTGATCGGGTCTTTCTCACAGGCTACAAGTGAAGACAGACACATCGGGGACGCAACTGCCTGCGTCCTTATCCAATTCCAAGGTGCATATTGAAGCTATTGTCCACATTTACTTTTCATCAGCCAACAAGATGAGTAGGCCTAACGAACAGCAAAAGCACTAGCCTATGTCAATCTACTCTCCCCCATAGTACAAAAGTTGACCTATTCTATTCTATGTGAGAAATTAATATTCCAAACATAGTCTGGGACAGTTGGGCATATTAATTAATACAACCACTAGTTTCAAAAAACTTCTTTACGCAATGTGGTTGACTAAACAGATTAGAATGTTTATCTTAAAATGTTGCTAAACTATTAGTCTATTTCTTCACATTATAAGGGAAGGAATGCGCACATAGCAGTAGGCTATAAGTGCGAATGTTCCATTAGCGGGACAACACCATTAACAAAAGTGACCACAAATGGGATTATACATATAATGCATTTATTATTTGCATTATGTGCATTTCTATGGTGAAAATTATCTTCCCCAAACTTGAAACTCATGCGCTGCTTATGTAGGCTCTACACCCCTTGTAAAGCGGATTAATGTGCTTAATTTTAAGACGTTTTTTGCCACTTTAGTTGTGATGCAAACCTTATCAAAACATATTGGCCTATGGGCTAGGCTACATGAGGTGTGCAAAGAAAGTGCATAGTTTCTTGCCTCATGCTGGGCATCATTCACAGGTGACAATATATCATTCACAAGTGATAGGCTAATATTATCAACAATCAGACTATCCTTGATTTAATCTTGTCTTTACATATAATAAATAATATACTTGTGAAATTTGTTTTGATTTAGAATGGACCATTATCATGCATCTGTCTCGAAACAAGGACAGTGGGAAAAATACATGTCATCTATGCACTTAAATAGCGAACGGAGGATGCTTTTCCCATGGTTAATTTTCATGCCAGCCAGGTAGGATATAATCTTGTTTTAAAGATAAGCAATGTGCTAAATATTAGAAAAAGGTTAGAAATAAATATATTAGACCTAGCATATAGAAAGATGAAGGGATTCTCCTCTTTTTAATAGAGGCCATCACTCTCTTTTCTCACACAATTGCATAGCTTATAGAAATTATGCGCAACATGAGTTCATGGGCTCTCATGAAGTGTTTGATTCGATTTTTGCATTGATGTCAGAGTGATTATATAGTCAGAGCCCTTTATGTAGTCTCGTTATTGTTATTTTACTGCTGCTCTTAATTACTTGTTACTTTTATTTCTTATTCTTATCCGTATTTTTTTAATCTGCATTGTTGGTTAGGGGCTCATAAGTAAGCATTTCACTGTAATTTGGCGCATGTGACTAATAAAATAAAATTTGATTTGATTAGAGGGACAATAGAGTGCTGAGTACCAGGCAGTTATCAAGTTGGGTAGGCTACGTATGACCATCAACAGCATCAGATCTTGGAGAAGTTTAATTACCTTGACTAAACGGTAACGTGTAATTTGATCGCCTTCATGACCCCTGTTTTGGTGGTAATACGGTCACCACACCAGCCCTAATTGAGAGACCTTTGTCCAAAGATGCCACATATCAAGTTTCATGAAGATCGGTCATTCTTTGCCAGAAGAGTAGCGTTTTAAGTGTTTTTCATAAAATTCTAAATGGCGGGAAATCTATCATGGTGGACCTTATAAGTCACTGAGGCAAATTAGTTCCTCGTGAGGAGAGGGACCTATGTACATCATTTCATGACATAAAGTCAAACGGGTTGAGGGGCGTGACCTCTCAAAGTTTGTATTTTCAGTCTCTTGTCATAGCGCCACAATCTGGCCAATCAGTGTCATTTTGTAAGTGCCGGATCTCTATGGCAAGAAGCATCACTCACACAAGTTTAATGCAAATTGGGCCAGTGCTGTCTGAGATATTGCGTGTGACTAATATACAAACCTACGAATGGACGGAGACAGATCCACAGTTCCTTCCCCGATTTCATTGTGGGGGACAACTGTGCTGTATGTACTCAACTGTGTTACTATTAGTGGAATAGTAATTGGTATGAAAGTCCTGACATATAATGTTTATTGGTTATCATTATATATGTGCAGAGAACTTTTGTCACAAACAAAACATTGCCAAGCTACTAAGTTACACCACAAAACAAATCATATCACAATACGTAAATTCTGATTGATGTGAAACCTAATGATCTAGATGAGTTACACTGATGCAATACAGTATTGCTGTTGAGTTTTTACCACTTGGTGTAAATGTAACACTTCAGGCAAAACATACAATAAATAGCATGTATATCTAATGACTACAAGGGCGATGTTAACATGAATACCTTCCTCCCACACACATTCAGACATGGTTATTATCACATACACATGTGAATACTTGATGCCTTACCTCTCTCTTCTGGTAAAGGTATGAGTCCTTAGTAAAGCATGTTGCAGAGTGAATGAACATCCAGACAGCGTCACTGTGTCTATCAGACAGATGCATGCTCGATTTTTCCTCCCACCCTCTTTAACCCCTCGGTAAAAGAGAGTGGGAGGAAAAATAGAGCATGCATCTGAGAACGTTTTATTATAGAGTGGCGTGACCTCTATAGAGCATGCATCTGAGAACGTTTTATTATAGAGTGGCGTGACCTCTATAGAGCATGCATCTGAGAACGTTTTATTATAGAGTGGCGTGACCTCTATAGAGCATGCATCTGAGAACGTTTTATTATGGTTCCCTAAACATTTTCTTGGGAGGTTAAATTAACATTCTGAGAATGGAAATTCTAGGTAACTTGAAGGTAATTAAATAACGTTTTTTTAAACTCATACAAAGCTGTTTTTTTTCATTATATTCAAACAGACTCCATTTCAAAGGAAACAAGCTGTCATTAAGATCTTAACAAGATAGAGGCTAGAGAGAGTTTTGTTTGCGCTGAGAACAGAATGTGTATGTTTTTAAATAACATTCTTAGAACGTTCTTTGAACGTTACTAAGGTTTTCTTGCGTTTTTTATGGAAAGTTTTCTTAATGTTCTGAGAACATGACTTTAAATACACTGAACAAACATATAAACAGAACATGTAAAGTGTTAGTCCCATATTTCATGAGCTGAAATAAAATATCCCAGAAATGCTCCATACGCACAAAAAGCTTATTTCTCTCAAATGTTCTCCACAAATTTGTTTACATCCCTGTTAGTGAGCGTTTATCCTTTGCCAAGATAATCCATCCACCTGACAGGTGTGGCATATCAAGAAGCTGATTAAACAGCATGTTCATTATACAGGTGCACCCTGTGCAGAATGTTATGTGCTAGCTGGGTATCCTGCACCATTCCCAGAATGTTGTGGGAAGGTTGTATGCAAAATAACCTGAGGACAACCACTCTCTCACCAAGCTCTAAGAAACATATTGTTGTCAGAACGTTGTGTGCAAGATGGGCCACCATCTCTAGCCCTCTCAACCTCTCTATAATATTTCCCACTTTCCCTCTCTCTGGCTCTGTCTCTCTCTCTATGTTTCTAGCTATGTCTTCACTCCATCTCCCTCCCTTCTTCTTTCCGAATCTCCTTTTCTCTTTCCCTATTTCCTTCCTTCCTTCTCTCTCTCTCCCTCCCTACCCCTCTCTCCCTCCCTCTCCCTCTCCCTCTCTCTGGGTGTATGAACAGACATGACTGCTGTGAGACTTGTCAGCTGATAGTTGGGGTATAGCTGCCTGATGGGCGTGGCACTCTGGTGAAGGCGGGAAACTATAGCTTCGATAGCTCCGGGCATTACACACCTTTAGCTTTCTTGAGTGTTCAACCAGGTGGAATGCAAAACTTTCCTATGGACTATACACTGAGTGTACAAAACATTAGGAACACCGGCTCTTTCCATGACATACAGTGGGGAGAACAAGTATTTGATACACTGCCAATTTTGCAGGTTTTCCTACTTACAAAGCATGTAGAGGTCTGTCATTTTTATCATAGGTACACTTCAACTGTGAGAGACGGAATCTAAAACAAAAATCCAGAAAATCACATTGTATGATTTTTAAGTAATTAATTTGCATTTTATTGCATGACATAAGTATTTGATCACCTACCAACCAGTAAGAATTCCGGCTCTCACAGACCTGTTAGTTTTTCTTTAAGAAGCCCTCCTGTTCTCCACTCATTACCTGTATTAACTGCACCTGTTTGAACTCGTTACCTGTATAAAAGACACCTGTCCACACACTCAATCAAACAGACTCCAACCTCTCCACAATGGCCAAGACCAGAGAGCTGTGTAAGGACATCAGGGATAAATTGTAGACCTGTACAAGGCTGGGATGGGCTACAGGACAATAGCCAAGCAGCTTGGTGAGAAGGCAACAACTGTTGGCACAATTATTAGAAAATGGAAGAAGTTCAAGATGACGGTCAATCACCCTCGGTCTGGGGCTCCATGCAAGATCTCACCTCGTGGGGCATCAATGATCATGAGGAATGTGAGGGATCAGCCCAGAACTACACGGCAGGACCTGGTCAATGACCTGAAGAGAGCTGGGACCACAGTCTCAAAGAAAACCATTAGTAACACACTACGCCGTCATGGATTAAAATCCTGCAGCGCACGCAAGGTCCCCCTGCTCAAGCCAGCGCATGTCCAGGCCCGTCTGAAGTTTGCCAATGACCATCTGGATGATCCAGAGGAGGAATGGGAGAAGGTCATGTGGTCTGATGAGACAAAAATAGAGCTTTTTGCTCTAAACTCCACTCGCCGTGTTTGGAGGAATAGAAGGATGAGTACAACCCCAAGAACACCATCCCAACCGTGAAGCATGGAGGTGGAAACATCATTCTTTGGGGATGCTTTTCTGCAAAGGGGACAGGACGACTGCACCGTATTGAGGGGAGGATGGATGGGGCCATGTATTGCGAGATCTTGACCAACAACCTCCTTCCCTCAGTAAGAGCATTGAAGATGGGTCGTGGCTGGGTCTTCCAGCATGACAACAACCCGAAACACACAGCCAGGGCAACTAAGGAGTGGCTCCGTAAGAAGCATCTCAAGGTCCTGGAGTGGCCTAGCCAGTCTCCAGACCTGAACCCAATAGAAAATCTTTGGAGGGAGCCGAAAGTCCGTATTGCCCAGCGACAGCCCCGAAACCTGAAGGATCTGGAGAAGGTCTGTATGGAGGAGTGGGCCAAAATCCCTGCTGCAGTGTGTGCAAACCTGGTCAAGAACTACAGGAAACGTATGATCTCTGTAATTGCAAACTAAGGTTTCTGTACCAAATATTCAGTTCTGCTTTTCTGATGTATCAAATACTTATGTCATGCAATAAAATGCAAATTAATTACTTAAAAATCATACAATGTGATTTTCTGGATTTTTGTTTTAGATTCCTTCTCTCACAGTTGAAGTGTACCTATGATAAAAATTACAGACCTCTACATGCTTTGTAAGTAGGAAAACCTGCAAAATTGTCAGTGTATCAAATACTTGTTCTCCCCACTGTAGACTGAACAGGTGAATTCAGGTGAAAGCTATGATCCCTTATTGATGTCACTTGTTAAATCCACTTCAATCAGTGTCGATAAAGGGGAGGAGACAGGTTGTCCGACGGACAAATCTGGGTTTGGCGGATGCCAGGAGAACGCTACCTGCCCCAATGCATAGTGCTAACTGTAAAGTTTGGTGGAGGAGGGATAATGGTCTAGGGCTGTTTTTCATGGTTTGGGCTAGGCCCCTTAGTTCCAGTGAAGGGAAATCTTAACTCTACAGCATATAAAGACATTCTAGATGATTCTGTGCTTCCAACTTTGTGGCAACAGTTTGAGAAAGGCCCTTTCCTGTTCCAGCATGACAATGCCCAAGTGCACAAAGCGAGGTCCATAAAGAAATGGTTTGTCAAGATCGGCGTGGAAGAACTTGACTGGCCTGCACAGAGCCCTGACCTCAACAACCATCGAACACCTTTGGGATGAATTGGAACGCAGACTGCGAGTCAGGCGTATTCGCCCAACATCAGTGACCGTCCTCACTAATGCTCTTGTAGCTGAATGGAAGCAAGTCCCTGCAGCAATGTTCCAACATCTAGTGGAAAGCCTTCCCAGAAGGGTTGAGGCTGTTATAGCAGAAAAGGGGGGACCAACTCCATATTAATTCCCATGATTTTGGAATGAGATGTACGACGAGCAGGTGTCCACATACTTTTGGTCATGTAGTGTGCATCTGCTTCACAGTTATAGCAATTCTCAGTTGTTGAAAATTCCCACAGCCAATTCTCACTTCCCACATATCTATCACTCTATTACTGTGAACACCAACAGCTTTTCTTAACTCTCTCACTGCTGCATACCTTTGAGAGACACCCAATACATCCGATCCAATGAACAGAACGCCAGACAGTGTGAATGTCAGTAAAGTTAGAAAATTATGAGCCATAATTACTTTCTATTGAACAGTTAAAAAGATCAGCATTTATACCGAGATACATTCAGAACAGACATTATTTTGAACTCATGACACTAAAATATATGTTCCTTCTTTTACTTTCCTTCGTTCTCCTCTCTTTATATTCTGATATTACATTCTATTCAGCTCTACTCTCTCATTCTACAGACTAAAAAGTGATGATGGCCTGATCTGATTCACATTTAGCTGCAGATGCTCCATTCTCTGCAGGGTGAAACCCCAATCATGATAAAGCCCACAAAAACATTCGAGAGAGGTGACAAGAGCTTCTCATTTTGTGTCACATCATGCTTCCTCTGCCCACACACACTTTCTCAGACAGTACAGGACATGCCATTAGCGTTATGCATGCATCTGCAGTCAGTAGCTTACATCTGCACCCATTCATGGATGCCAAGACTTGTTATTGTTAAGGTTTCCACTTGTATACAAAGACAGAGTTATTCATATGTACTTCTCCTCTCTCCATTTCTTTCTCTTTATGTCTCTCTCTGGGTGTTATCATGTGTGTGTGTGTGCTTTCAGTTGAAAGCTACCTCACAGGAAAACATTGAATACAATAAAACCCCATGGACATGACCGTTTATATACCATATATAAGGCCTATTCACATCAAGCTAATAAAACATTTCATATGAGCTATTTGGATGCTGGAATAATAATGATCTATTTCCAACAGCTCAGGTTGCAAGGAAAAGAAAGCGTATATATTTTCACCACTAGATGGTGTCAATAACTTTGATATTCACATAATGCTGTTTTGCTGAGTGATCATTATTTATGTACTTGCAGGCAATCATGAATTATCATTAACATTGTCCCAGGCAACATACACATTTGCTGGGACTGTACTACCCTTACATCAAAAATACCTACTTTTACATTATACTTTTTGCAGTATCAGTATAGTATGGTATCAAAACTGCCTTGCAATTAACATTAGCAACACCTGCTCTTTCAATGACATAGACTGACCAGGTGAATCCAGGGGAAAGCTATGATTCCTTATTGATGTCACTTGTTAAATCCTATTAAATTAGTGTATATAAAGGGGAGAAGACAGGTTAATGAAGGACTTTTAAGCCTTGAGACAATTGAGACATTGATTGTGTACGTGTGCAACTCAGAGGGTGAATGGGCAAGATGAAAGATTTAAGTGCCTTTGAACAGGGTATGGTAGTAGATACCAGGCACACCAGTTTGTGTCAAGAACTGCAACTCTGCTGCGTTTTTCACACTCAACAGTTTCCCGTGTGTATCAAGAATGGTCCACCACCCAAAGGACATTCAGACAACTTGACACAAATGTGGGAATCATTGGATTCAACATGGGCCAGCATCCCTGTGTAACACTTTCAATTGAGGCTGTTCTGAGGGCAAAAGGGGGTGGAACTCAATATTAGGAAGGTGTTCCTAATGTTTTGTACACTCAGTGTAATTGTATGCTTTTACGGCTACAAAGATTTATTTAAAGTAAATTCCTATAATAAATATTTTGCAGTCTAGCTAAACACAATAGGATATTTTAGAGGTGTTGGCTTCTAATTACATTTTTTTGTGAGAAAAATGGAACCTATGCCATGAACTGAATTATACATAAAGCCTCTGTTCTGAAGAACAGTGCATGCTCTGTCAAAAGGGCAAGCCTTTGATTTGTTCAATAACATCAATGCTATTCCATTAATGGCAAGGAGATCTCGTATCCTGACGCATTACATTTTGTGCACATCAATTGACACTTGAATTGAGAGGGACACGGAGGAGAAAGAAGAGCGAGAGAGGGCGAGGATGACAAAAATAAAAGCGAGTGTCTGTCTACTGACTTGGTATTTTCCACTGTTACATAAAAGACCCTGCGCTATAGCCTATCCACCCCTCTCACACTAAGCTCCTCCCTCTGTGAATGACCACTTGGTATGCTCCACAAGCCATAACCTGCTGTCCTCATCCAAATACTTTAGTTGACTGAGTGAGTACACTAAGGGAGAAGGGTCCTGTAGAAGAGAGAGCGTGTGCTTGAGAGAGCCAGTGACTTTCTTGGGAGTGCTTTGACTCTGTCTCTCTGTCCCAGGAGAGGAGGAGGGCGATGAGCTGTCCTGCTAAAGCTCTGCAGGGCTGATTGTTCCCCACCTCATCGCATCTCTGTGCCTGACTGTGTGACCTGACCCTCCAGTCCTCCTCAACAGCACATCTAATCTGATTCTGCAGCTCTCTGTCCGAAGCTGCCAGCACCATGAGCTCATCTGGGGCAAACCTCCACAACAAGCGTCTACCCTGTGAGTAACTTTACAGCTTCTTTAGCTCTCTCAACAACTGCTTGAATGTGTAGGAGTTGGAAAGACTGTGTCACTGTGTGAATACGCCATAGGTTATTACAGATCATTTTTGTCATTTATTCTGTACTGTACTGTTTTTATTAACCTTCTACATAGGTTCATTTACTGTAATCCCCCTATTGCTGAGCAGAAAGATACATAGAAAAAATTCCTGTCCATATTTGGTTATCTGCTTTAGCTTTTACAGACAGACAAACACATTCAATATTTAGGGAAGAGAAACATAAATCAAGCCACAATCAACAGAACCTGTTGAAGTAATTATGGGTGAAATACGGATTGCTGTTGTTGTGGTTGATGTTGTTGTTGTTGATGTTGGTGTTGTTGGTGGTGGTGATGTTTGAGCATTTAATGCAAAGAATGTGTTGGTGTGTCAGTGTCGGTGTTGGCTGTTTTGAATGTTCAGCCGATGTGGTAAGGACCTGCAGTTTGTGATATTACTAAGGCTGACATACTATACATGCTTTCCTGACCAAATAAAGACAAGAATGTTGAATCGTCACCATATATACTGTCCCGCTGTAATCAGTGGGACTCTGCTCAAGCCACTGAGGGTTCTTAAAGGGATATATTCTCATTTTGGTTTGGGGCCACAAAGGCATCCATTGGTTTCACTGACATAAATCTTTAACTCCTAATGAGATTGTGTGTCTATCTTTCATGGGAACAGATTGACTGCAGTGACATAGGGCTACAGACTGTCCTATAGACGGTGCTCTCACAGAGAAACCCAGATAGGGGTCATTTAATTTGTCAGTCAGTCAGTGGTGTCTGGGGCTAAATTGGATCAGAACATGACTGTGAGAGAAGACATCTTCCATCTGTTGCGTTGATCAGTCCCGGTGCCCAGTGTCCTGCCTGTATGGACTGCATTGTGTGGGAATGTTATGTTTGGAGGTTTGTGGTTTGTGTTGGCTTGGAGGACTGAACAGCTGTTGTCACACTGTTGAAAAGTTAGGTGACGGGCTGAGAATTATGAAGTGAGTGCGCAGTTGGTATTGAATGGTCACAGACAGGATGGTTGCTGCCAGAGTGCTCCTTTAAAACGGAGCCAGCCTCCCACCGAGGCAGACACAGCCTGGTATTGTCCTCATAGTGACACAGCCCACTGTAGGATGGAGAGATAGTCACAACACAAGTCTGTGTTTTTAGTTCACCTGTACTCATTTAACTTTGACTGCTACAGCTGCAGTGTAGATACTGTAGTTTTTCCCCAAGCATACCTGACCAACAACTTGATCAGCCAGATATTTATCTTTCTAATGCTATTCGGTAGCAATTAGCCTGGGGACGAGGTTAGGTGAGAGAACAACTTGATTGCTATGAGGGGGGGTGTATCTATATGTATTAATGTACGTGCACATGTGTATTTCCACTCAGATCCTTTCATCTATGCAGCCCTCAGATCAAAGACCAAGTCCTCCTAATTAGTTTTGAACAAATCTTCCATCATCCGTCAAACTGACTATCCTACCAATCCTTGACTTTGGCAATGTCATTTACAAAATAGCCTCCAACACTCTACTCAGCAAATTGGATGCAGTCTATCACAGTGCAATCCGTTTTGTCACCAAAGCCCCATATACTACCCACCACTGCGACCTGTATGCTCTCGTCGCCAAACCCACTGGCTCCAGGTCATCTATAAGTCTTTGCTAGGTAAAGCTCCGCCTTATCTCAGCTCACTGGTCACCATAGCAACACCCACCTGTAGCCCACGCTCCAGCAGGTATATTTCAGTGGTCATCCCCAAAGCCAACACCTACTTTGGCCGCCTTTCCTTCCCGTTCTCTGCTGCCAATGACTGAAATTAATTGCAAAAATCACTGGTTGGAGACTTATATCTCCCTTACTAACTTTAAGCATCAGCTGTCAGAGCAGCTTACCGATCGCTGCACCTGTACACAGCCCATCTGTAAATAGCCCATCCAACCAACTACCTACCTCATCCCATATTTGTTTTTGTTTATCTGCTCTTTTGCACCCCAGTATTTCTACTTGCATATCCTCATCTGCACATCTATCACTCCAGTGTTAATTGCTAAATTGTAATCACTTTGCCAATATGGCCTATTTATTGCCTTACCTCCTTACTTAATTTGCACACATTGTATACAGATTTTTCTATTGTGTTATTGACTGTTTTTTTTTATCCCATGTGTAACTCTGTGATGTTGTTTTTGTCGCACTGCTTTTGCTTTATCTTGGCCAGGTCGCAGTTGTAAATGAGAACTTGTTCTCAACTGGCCTAAATGGTGAAATAAAGGTGAAATAAAAAATATTTAAAAATCCCACCTTCTGCTTGGTGAAAAACAACCCCGGATTCAGACTAGGTACATATTAATGCCTATAGGCATATTGTAGCTAATTAAATACAACATTCAACAGGCACTCGCACATCTGAGCAATCTTTTTTGCAGGTGCATGGCAACAGTTGAACAAGATGAAGGAAAAAGGAAACCGCACACTGCTCTTGATAGTATCTCTGAAATTTAATAAGCTTACGTATCGGCCTCACGGCCTTCAGCTAATTAAATACAACAATACAGTTATTATTCATTATTCATAAATCAGCGCAAACTTGGTTAGAGCAAGTTTGCGCTGTTCTGTGAAGGGTGTAGTACACAGCATTGTATGAGATCTTCAGTTTCTTGGCAATTTCTCGCATGGAATAGCCTTCATTTCTCAGAACAACAGTAGACTGATGAGTTTCAGAAGAAAGTTCTTTGTTTCTGGCCATTTTGAGCCTGGAATCGAACCCACAAATGCTGATGCTCCAGATACTCAAATAGTCTAAAGAAGGCCAGTTTTATTGCTTCTTTAATCAGAAAAACAGTTTTCAGCTGTGCTAACATAATTGCAAAAGGGATTTCTTATGGTCAATTAGCCTTTTAAAATGATAAACTTGGATTAGCTAACACAACGTGCCATTGGAACGCAGGAGTGATGGTTGCTGATAATGGGCCTCTGTGCGCCTATGTAAATATTCCTTAAAAAATCTGCCGTTTCCAGCTACAACATTAACAATGTCTACACTGTATTTCTGATCAATTTGATGCTATTTTAATAGACAAAAAAAGTGTTTTTCTTTCAAAAACAAGGACATTTCTAAGTGACCCCAAACTTTTGAATGGTACTGTATGTTTTAAAATAATATGATTCTTTGAACAATACTAATGTTTTCTTGTGGTTTTCATGGAAAGTTTTCTTAATGTTCAAAGAACATAACTTTAAATAGAACCATGAGGAAACCTGTAGAAAACATTATGCTGAAGTACCTAAATTCCCACCTATGGTTCTCAGAACATTATGTGCTAGCTGGGTATACTGCACCATTCCCAGAACATTGTGAAAAGGTTGTATGCAAAATAACCATAGGACAACCAAGCTCTCAACAAGTTATAAGAAACATGTGGTTCTCAGAACGTTATGTGCTAGCTGGGCAGGCTCATGACAGCACAAGATTTGAGAAATACTAACAACAACAGAATAGATCAGTGCAAGGCCAGAACTATTCTATTGCATTTAGCCAAACATTTCAGTGACACTGCCCACTGATATGAAAATAGCAATGTAAACTATTCCTCACAAAAAGAGGATCCACAACAAATAGGTTCCAGGAACACCAGGGAAGATGAACAATGGGATAGTTTATGTGTTGCTAAAGGGCTGGTAATGAGTTATCATGTGATTATGACTAGGAGTCTTCAACTCACGATGGAGGGAGTTCAGTTGACCGACACATACATCCACTCCCTCACAACACTCCTGGCAAAACCTGTACATTCATGGTGAGTGAGTGTAGTCCAATGGAGACATTTCTCAGATGTCAGCTGCTTGGGTCCATTGTGGACCAGTAGTCTGCTCATGGACCACAAGAGGGCACTATGTGGCTGAGGCTGACTGACCCATAAACGGCCCTATTGTCTGGGGTGTGTATGTTTGTGCTGGGGGAAGGAGGGGATTCATAATGTCATTGTGGTGTTTACAGAGTGGGGTATGTGGTGGTGCCAGGCTGTGATTCAACCCATTGCAAAAAGCTTCCCCCACACACACGATCCAAACAAACACACACACTGCTCAACTCTCACCATCAATAATTCACTCTCTTTGCAATTGGAACCAAGCCCAAATGGGAGATTCCGGAGAGAGAGCAGGAAGATACAAAAAAATTACCCAAAATAAGCAGCGTAAAGAAAAAACGACGAGGCATCTTCTGTTTTATGAAAGGGAGGCTGCTGCCTGCCACTGAGGTCAGTTTACCACCTACCAAACCTCTTCAATGAACTAAGTAATTGCACAGGGCTTCATATAATCTGATGGTAAAGCTTGTTTTTCTGAAGCTGTTTAAATGTTGCCCCCTGATTCGCAGCAGTTTATCCAGTGAATTTCCAGTTACAGGCAGTCATGGCCAGCTGGTGATCTCCATAGTGCCAGCTTTAGCCAGCTACTAGACTGCTGAGAGTGGAATGTCATGATGAGAGCAGCAGAAAATACATCCTGTCAAAACAGCAAGACATCCTCAGCTAATGAGCCCCAATCAGAGTTGTCATATATTTTCTCTCGGCTCTCCCTGTCTATTCCACACCAAATCCTTTTGCTTCTCTTTTAAATTCTACTGCTGGCTTTCCTCTGAAGCTAAGCAGGGTTGGTCCTGGTCGGTCCCTGGATGGGAGATCAGAAGCTGCTGGAAGTGGTGTTGGATTACTAGTAGGAGGCACTCTTTCCTCTGGTCCCCCAAAAAATATCTCAATGCCCCAGGGCAGTGATTGGGGACATTACCCTCAGTAGAGTGCCGTCTTTCGGATGGGATGTTAAACGGGTGTCCTGACTCTCTGTGGTCACTAAAGATTCCATGGCACTTATTGTAAGAGTGTTAACCCTGGTATCCAGGCTAAAATCCCAAACTGGCCCTCATACCATCATGGCCACCTAATCCTCCCCAGTTCTCAGTCAACTTACCTGGTAAAATAAAGGTTACATTTAAAAATGTAAAATTACATTCCTTCTTTCTCCCACCTTCTTTGTACTTCTATTGAAACATTTACTCTTTAGCTGACCTTTCTCACTCCTCTCTGTGTTTTGTCCACTTTCCCTCCTGACTTCACTCCTCTCAAACTCCAGAACAAGTGATGAGATGGTCCATGTTAAAATAAAATGTTTCCTGTCGCCCTCCCACACCCTCAGCAACATTAAAAGGTCAGTCTCATCTCCCCAAACAGCATTACATCACGTCTTGTTGGTCCTGATGCATCTGGTCAGGAGTCACTGCCTGGTGAAGGGAGGGAGGGCAAGAGGGAGAGAGAAAGAGAGAGGGTGAGAGACTTGCAAAGTGATGTGTAATTCCAACATTTTGAATTTTCTTTCCAAATTTAGAATGACTGCCGGGTTGGAAAGACTAAGATATGAGACTACCTAAAGCATGAAAACTGGAACAACCATTTCAGTAATGGGTGCAATAAATCCAAGTAACAGATTGGATTAGTTTAGCAAAATGTATGTTATACATAAGTAGCATAACATTAATTAATCAAAAATGTGGTTATTGAAACAATGTCAAAAATCTACCTGCAATAGAGCATGCTGGGAGATATGAGAATGATGCCTGTGGTTTTGGTTTAACACTGGTTTAATTTGCTGTATGGCAGAGAATTCCCTCAAAATGAGAGTCTGGCAAACTAGTCTATAATCAGTTTGCACAGAAGGAAGTGGCCATTCCCATAAGGGTTTTAGTTTCAGAGCTGCTCTAGCAGGGCCACAAACCAGCAGCGCGAGTGAAAGATCTAAAACCCAAAAGCATCTGGATCATCTGGAAAGCTAATCATCCATGTTTTGTTCCCAAACACTGTTTGTTGTTCTGAGGCTCTTCCGGTCATCACCCTCTCAGTATCTCAGTATCTGGCTAGCACTAAGGTCTAATGTGAGGATGAATACAGGGAGGGACAGCGCGTTGTTGATGTAATGGGATACCCCTTCCTACCCTTCCCTAAATGCCCATGGAGTAAAATAACTTTCTCTCACTCGCATCAGGTCTTCAGAATCAGGCCCAGGCCCACTCCCTCACATCCCTGATTTTGTATTTCTGAAAGGTCTCTTTCTGTTTTTACTGTCAGATCTGTGTTTGTCTTTGTGTGGGAAGGTAGAGTTGGCACGCTGACATGTCCGGCTCTTTCTGAATCCGACCCATTTCACACATCCAGCTGGTACTGAGCCCTAATCCTATGCTCTGTCCTTCCCACAACTCCCACTGCATTCACTGAGAGGGAGGGAGTGAGTAAAAACTGTGAAAAAACATTTCTGTAAGAAAGTCTGACAATCTGCCTTCATCCTTTTTGTCCCAGTCCTCTCTCATTGCCCACCCTCCTCTTCCTCCCTCCTGAATAGCCACTCTGTGTTGCCTGCTGGCTGTCACACTGGATCGCTTGTGGTGTGAACTGGGGGGGGGGGGGGGGGGGATGGAGAATGACTGACCGGAAAAGTGATCTCATCAATCCAAGACATTTGTGATCACATCATTGTGTGACCTAGGAAACTGATCAGAGGTTAAAAAGGTCAGTTGTGAGTTTCCCAGACCTTATTGATTAAGGTGACTAAATGGTAACAAAATGGAATAGATAGAAAAGCATATTTAACTACTCTCCCTTTAGCTCATGTATAAGCCAGGTCCCAGGCCTCTAAGAAAAATACATCAATGCATCAATGTCAACCAGGTTGTAGGATCTACTACACTAGCGTGGCGGGTCATATTCAATTTCATAGCTGAAGCGATTGAAATGAATGGTAATTTACGAATGAGCCGACATATGCAGCATTTACCGTGAATGCAGTCTCCACGATATGAGACAGAAACAGTTGGAAGCAGTAGAACGGTGAGTGGACATTCCCCTTTTCTCTTTATATTGACTATTTTCCAGCTTTTAGATATTCATTAAACCCTCTATAGCCTACGTTGTCTCAATATCATATGCCCATGGGGAGCAATTACGATGCCTGTCACTGTATTTAGACATAGCTTAATTAAAAGAAGTTTCATTTTATTATAATTATTCATCATCTTTTTAGGTCTTGTCATAAGTGAATTTAATCGTGCTTATTGTCAACGCTTAGCATGTCCATGGCTCACAGGCTGACTACACTGCTCGCGTGCACCAACGAGCGTCTGCGTTGCCAAGTGCTAAAATAGAAGTCAGTTCTATTTCTGACGCAGATCGCTCTGCAAGTCCTGCCTCTCCCATCTCCTCATTGGTTTATAGAAGCAGGTACCCACGTGCCATCTCCTCATTGGTTATACCCACGTGGGTGACTGAAAGACGAAATAGGTCGGTGGCAGTAATGCACGTAATTTGTGAAAGTTGCCAATCGCAATATAAAGTCAAGAGAAGAAAAAGCCTGGAAGGAGGAAAGATGACTATAAACGATTCGGTTGACCGTTTTATGTGTGGATTAATTGGTGGAGTAGAGGACGTTGTGCATTTCAGGTAAAATAACAACTCAATGTTTATATCCCAGGACAAATTAGCTAGCAACAGCAAGCTAGCTAAACAGGACAAATTAGCTAGCAAGTGCAAGCTAGCCAGCTAAATTGCCATAAATGTTTAATGCTTTTTGACCTGTCCCCAAATTAATATAATTGGTTCAGAGTTTGTTTTGATATTTTAACCTGCGTGTCGTGATCGCGTTTGATGTGGGGGGACAAAATAAATTTATGCACGATGGCGCACGATGGTACACGCACGCAGCCGGTTTGGGTTCCGTGTCAGACATAATTACAATTTAGAGTACAGTAGGCCTGTATCAGTGCTAATGCTGTGTTTTAAAAATATTATTTTTCTTATTGCAATTACTTACAACAATGTGGACTGCAAACATGTTCAACATATTTAGCAAACATGGGATAGGCCTACATTTTGTTATTTTGTTTCTGTTGGCTATTTCCACTGAGTGTACAAAACATTAGGAACAACTGCTCTTTCCATGACATAAGCTATGAAGGCTATGGTCCTTTATTGATGTCACCTGTTAAATCCACTTCAATCAGCGTAGATGAAGGGGAGAAGACAGGTTAAAGAAAGATTTTTAAGACTTAAGACAATTGAGACATGGATTGTGTATGTGTACCATTCAGAGGGTGAATGGGCAAGACACAGATGTAAGTGCCTTTGAAAGAGAATGGTAGTAAGTGCCAAGTGCACTGCTTTGAGTGTGGCAAGAACTGCAACTCTGCTGGGTTTTTCACACTAAACAGTTTCCTGTGTGTATAAAGAATGGTCCACCACCCAAAGGCAATCCAGCCAACTTGACACAACTGTGGGAAGCATTGGAGTCAACATGGGCCAGCATCCCTGTGGCACACTTTCAACAACTTGTAGAGTTCCTGCCCCAACAAATTTAGGCTGTTCTGAGGGCAAAGGGGAGTGCAACTCAATATTAAGAAGGTGTTCCAAATCTTTTGTACACTCAGTGTAGAACAGAGAAACATTCAAATTGGAACTGATAACAAAAGACTGTAGATACAAAACTTCAAGCAAGCACATATTTAGCCATGGAGCATGTTCTTATTGACCAGTGAAGGGCCACGCTTCAACACACCTACAACTTATTTACTCATCAAAACCCAGCCCTTTTGGGCTATCAGCTATTTGCGCCCATAATTCCCATTGTGAAATTACCCAAAATATTTTTGACACACCCAGACCTATAGCGCTATTGCCATCGCTAAGATTTACCATTGCATTAGGTTTTTTAAAGGCCTGTGCAGTCAAAAATTTGATTTTCATTTAAAAAAAAATATATATCTTCCACGCTATGAGGTAGGAATAATACTCAGACATTTTGAAAATTATGATAACGGACTTTCAGTGTAAAAGCTGTTTGAAAAGAAATTTCAGCCTGTTTTGGTGGGATGGAGTTTGACATCACCAGGGTGTAAATGAGCTAATAGACCAATATTTTTTTTTCTCCAAACCTCTGCCAATAACAGCATATTTTCAGTTCTCTTCCCCACTCAGACTACTCCCAGACAGTCCTAGCAAAGTTCTTGCAGTAAGGTACTTAATTGTTACCCAGAAATTATTTGATATTGTGATTAAAAATAGTTGCATTGGACCTTTTTAAACCTCTTAAATTTAAATATATGTAATCAAAAATGTTATCTATTTAATCCCCAAAAGTAATTATTTATCATGAGAGGGCCATAAACAATAACCAGTAATTCTGTTAAAATTTCACATTCTGGTAAAAATATTTATAAATGGCTGAGGTGTAGTCACTTTTGTACACAGTACAAATATAATACAAATATGAGAATATAAAATTTTATATTATGTATTTCCTATTCAACAAACTAAACTCAGCAAAAAAAGAAATGTCCCTTTTCAGGACCCTGTCTTTCAAAGATAATTCGTAAAAAATCCAAATAATTGAACAGATCTTCATTGTAAAGGGTTTAAACACTGTTTCCCATGCTTGTTCAATGAACCATAAGCAATTAATGAACATGCACCTGTGGAACGTCGTTAAGACACTAACAGCTTACAGACGGTAGGCAATTAAGGTCACAGTTATGAAAAATTAGGACACTTAAGAGGCCTTTCTACTGTCTCTGAAAAACAGCAAAAGAAAGATAACCATGGTGCCTGCTCATCTGTGTGAACGTGCCTTAGGCATGCTGCAAGGAGGCATGAGGACTGCAGATGTGGTCAGGGCAATAAATTGCAATGTCCGAACTGTGAGACGCCTAAGACAGCGCTACAGGGAGACAGGATGGACAGCTGATCGTCCTCGCACTGGCAGACCACGTGTAACAACACCTGCACAGGATCGGTACATCCGAACATCACACCTGCGGGACAGGTCCAGGATGGCAACAACAACTGCCCGAGTTACACCAGGAACACACATCAGTGCTCAGACTGTCCGCAATAGGCTTAGAGAGGCTGGACTGAGGGCTTGTAGGCCTGTTGTAAGACAGGTCCTCACCAGACATCACCGGCAACAACGTCGCCTATGGGCACAAACCCACCGTCGCTGGACCAGACAGGACTGGCAAAAAGTGCTCTTCACTGACGATTCGCGGTTTTGTATCGCCAGGGGTGATGGTCGAATTCGCGTTTATCGTCGAAGGAATGAGTGTTACACCGAGGCCTGTACTCTGGAGTGGGACCGATTTGGAGGTGGAGGGTCCGTCATGGTCTGGGGTGGTGTGTCACAGCATCATCGGACTGAGCTTGTTGTCATTGCAAGCAATCTCAACACTGTGCGTTACATGGAAGACATCCTCCTCCCTCATGTGGTACCCTTCCTGCAGGCTCATCCTGACATGACCCTCCAGCATGACAATGCCACCAGCCATGCTGCTCATTCTGTGCGTGATTTCCTGCAAGACAGGAATGTCAGTGTTCTGCCATGGCCAGCGAAGAGCCCAGATCTCAATCCCATTGAGCACGTCTGGGACCTGTTGGATCTGAGGGTGAGGCCTTGGTCCATTCCCCCCAGAAATGTCTGGGAACTTGCAGGTGCCTTGGTGGAAGAGTGGGGCAACATCTTACAGCAAGAACTGGCAAATCTGGTGCAGTCCATGAGGAGGAGATGCACTGCAGTACTTAATGCAGCTGGTGGCCACACCAGATACTGACTGTTATTTTTTATTTTGACCCCTCCCCTTTGTTCAGGGACACATTATTCCATTTCTGTTAGTCACATGTCTGTGGAACTTTTTCAGTTCATGTCTCAGTTGTTGAATCTTGTTATGTTCATACAAATATTTACACATGTTAAGTTTGCTGAAAATAAACGCAGTTGACAGTGAGAGGACGTTTCTTTTTTTGCTGAGTTTATGAATAAGGCTTAAAATTACTTCTAAATATAGTATAATCAATTTATAAAATGACTAACTAGTAGATTACACCTCGTATATTTAGTTTCAGAGAAAATGTGCATATTTTCTAAAGGTTTCTTGATCAAAACATCTGCCCCCATCGCTGTGAACGTCTCACAGAACTTGGCTTCCTGAACTTGTTAGGAACTTGCCTTTCATCTCATATTAATCATGTTCGTCTAAGACAAACAGAAAGTGTTTTTTGTTTAAAATCCATAAATAATTTTTAGATTACTGGCTATAAATCGATCTCTGAATGTGCTACAGTGGCGAAACCATATTACAATGTAAGGATATGCTGCGATGTAGGGTTCAGCCAGGAGTTGATGGACTTCACACAGACAGAAGAAACATACTCCTGTGAAAATTAGAGTTACCGCTCATTGCAAGCCATTTTGATCTATGGTGACCACATATCAATATATAAGTGAAATGTCAGTTGGAACTGGAACCATAACCACGCAGGTCCCCAAAACAGGGGACTTTACATCTAAGACATTTTAAAAAAGAGCCCTCAGACATTGGTCATTTCACCAGAATTTTGAGATGCACCATGGCATGTTTTGATATTCCAGAAATCAAAACGAATTAAAGTTCATGTTGGACATCCTCCTCAGATGCCTGGCCTCAATTTTGTCTGGCATCTTGCTTTGTCAGCATGGCTCCCACTGTGCCCTTATGAGAGAACACAGTGGCATATCTGGTTGTGTAAGACTGTGAGAAGAGAAAAAGGAGTCACTCTCTTTCCCCATGCCTACACTGAATAGCTCTGGTCTGAGCATGCAGACCTCTCCAGTGACCTTGTTGAATGCCATCTATACCTGACGGGGGACATTGTAAAGAGACCCTGATCCACTGAGGTTTCTTTTTTTCTTTTTTTTGACAAATGTTAAGAGCTTGAGCTAACATTTAGTTTGTATTGTTGTGCCTATTTTATCTTACCCTTATCTTATATTGTTATGATAATATGCATTTATTTATAAATTACAAAGGTTAAAATTACTAGGCGTAACAGAGATTGGGGTCTGATCATGTGTTTATGTTGCCGTAGAGATGCAGTTGTCTGTATTGCTGTTAAGCGCCGGTGTCTCAGCCCTGGTTGTGATGTCAGGCGTCATGGAACTTCTCGCTGAAGAAACTCTCTCCACTTCATGTCCACTGTCAGGGCTGCCAGATGGTTTCTCCTCAGTGGTCTTGGTTCTTTTGTCGACCGAAGGAGTAGGTGATGGAGATGGCACACCAAGCAGCTGCCAGCCCAATAGAGATTCCTGGGGACCTTTGCTGTTCCTCAGGAATGATGGTGAGGAGCAGGATTGACAGTTGTGAGTCCATGACTGTGAGGAGGTTGGAGTTGTAGTTGACTCTGGAAGTATCCGGGTTACTTTGGCGTAAGGCTGTGAGAAAAGTGAGGACAGTGACCACAGGACAAGGAGACCAGTTTGGAAGAATCCTGATCTCCTTGATGGGAGTCTTTGATGTGCTGTGTCAGAGATCTGGCAGATTTTCAGTCCATAGATCTTTGTTATTGGCTGTGTCATAGTCAAGGTCTGGTGTGTAGGTTGTAGAGGCTTGATCTGGATCTTTCTTTTCCCACTTCCTCTGAATGAGGCAGATCTGGTTGATTTGTAGGAGTTTGGTCAGCATTCTTGGTCCTTAGCATCTTTCATTCTTTTTAAATCGTCAGGTTCTGGGGTCTTGAGGTCTGGTTGGGTGGCTTTTTTCTGTTTCATCTTCACGAGGCAAATATAGACCTACAATGTGAAACAGACGATGTTGGTCTACTGTGGTTGTCATTTAGATTTCTATGTTCAGAGGAGTTTGATCCTGGTTGTTTTTTCCTTCTTGCCAGAGCCAACCCCACAGCAGGTCAGCAGTAGACTGGAAGACATGAATAAACTGCTCTTCTTATATTTTAATTTTACCCTATCTTTTTCCTGATCAGTTTGCCCTTCAGGGGCAGTCGGGTCACTCTGGGATTGACCTATCTTAGTAGATTCGGCTATCAATCGTGTCGGTCTTGAGTTTTTGTACAACGAAATGCAATAGACAAACACTCCTGAGACGCTCTCTGAAAGCAATGTGAGCGAAGCTTTGAAAGCAATGGGCTTTTATATGGATGTAACCATTATGATGTGTCACAGATGTTGGATCCCTGTTAAAGCCTGAGGAGTTGTTTAGGGCACAGCTGTTTTTTGTTGTCAGAAAATAGAAAGTGACAGCCCTTGTATTTTTGGATATTGAACTCAAATCTTACTGCTGGCAATGTCATAAGAATCCCCCCCCCCAAAAAAAACATTTAGTATGCATGGAAAGGGTACACCTTGGCCATTGACAATGCATTTCCTTCTCCATCCACATTGTTTGTAGCCACTGTAGCAGGATGAGCAATTCAGTGAACAACTATCCCAAAATGGAAATATCTGACATGAATAACAAGTAAACAAGTAACAATATCGATCTCCTGGTACCTAATGAATGAATGTTGACACCTACCAGAATAATTATCCTACAGTATAGGGTCCTCTAGCATATTGCTTGGTCTGCTGCTGCATCGTTGTGGACATGCCAGGTAAGCTTGCATGCATGATATCATACAGGCTACAATTTTTTGAGATGGCTAAATAATCTATTTTACTGACTGTTTAAGAATGATTAATAGCCAGAATAGTGGTGGTTTCACTGTGAAGCTAATATTGCATTAGAGCTAATCATGCTTTTTTTTTAAATAATGAGTAGGCTTGCACTGGGATTAATTCATACAACTATCACACCCATGTATATTATTAAATTAGACCGATGTTGAAGATATGCTTTTATATTCGTTGGTAAGTAATATTGAAAGGTGATATGATGGAAACTAGATTAGAAGGCCTAGGCTACTTCATCCTAATGTAAGCTACATCCATTGGTGACTATCATGGTGGTTGGGAGGTTCACAAGTTCTTTACATCTGCAGGGTGTCATGTCCTTCCACCTGGAACAAGCAGACAAGGGAGAAGAAATGAACCTCACTACTCAAATTTCAGTGCTGATTCAAGTTGCTGAAGGCACAACTACCTTTATTAATATTCAATTGTTTTGTCAACAGTTCTGTATATTTTTTGTCTTGGTTAAGTTGTTTACATCTAGGTAGACAGACACTGCCTGCAGCTAGCTAGCAAAATAGACTCATCAGCTGGCTAACAAGCCTAGATTGAACCGAACGCCGCTGGCTGCATTTCCTACGTTTTTCATCAGCCGTTAAAATGTCTTGCCTCCAAAAGAATCGGGCAGGACTGTTTTTTCCTGCCAAGCCAATGCAATGGAGGGAAATGCGATCAGTTGTCCACTTTAGTCCCTGAAAACAATTGGGGGGAAAAACGAATTTGCTACAAGTCTTTAACTGAATAGCAAGTTCACCAATTCATAATTTAAAAAAACTGTCTGGGTCTTCACAATTGACACATTTCTGATGCTACAATGAGTTAGTTTAATTGTTCATCTCTAAAACAGCCAACAGGCAGGATGAGATTGCCTGCTAGTTAGCTATCATGTCCGACGTGTTAGCTAGTTAGTTCGCTTGGCAAAACACCAGTTACTCAACATTTAAATTCCAAATTTATATGAAAGCAATTTATTGAACATCATTTGGTAAATAAATGTTATACTTACATTTCAAAAGTTATTCCTTATTGTTCTGGAAAATGTTTTCCCAAGCGGTGGACTTCTGCCAACCATTAATTCACCGCAAGGTGTTATGGGATAGCCTCCCCGTCAAAGGATACACAGGATTGGGACATGCCAATTTTGACGTACTGCCTACAAATTCTGCCTCAAAAGGCAGCACCCTTATTATTGCCAGCTGATGTCTCGTTAAACTGTATTGTGCTAAATTCACCCGTACAGCTGTTGCAACCATTAGTGTTCACCTCATTGTCGCTTCTTAAAAGATGATGGGCTTGTTCGACATTGCAGCCGACAGTGCAGGCAACTGCCGACTGACTAATCTACAAAGAACCTTGCATCACAAATAACTAGACATTATTATTAGTATTATTATTTGTAGATCAATCAGTGAGTCACAATTTACCCATGGTACATTATGGTTTTGATCGTCTCGAACACCGCCTATGTCGGTGTCCTACTTGCAACCAACGTCTTTCAAGATATGTTCGCCCTCTAGTTGGTATTGTCATCTCAACATATTTGTCCTTTTTGAACAGACTAAGGGCTTTTTATCTGTTTGACAAGCATTCCGTACAGTAGAAATAAAGTATTTTCTTGTTTATCACGGCAAATCTACGATTGCAATTTACCCAACGCTTTGTCTGAATGGGAACTAATGTTGGTGTAACCGACTGATTGTTATTATTTTGTTTCCTATTTGTGTTATCCAAAAGTGCTTGGTATGGGCATCTCTTGTCAAGCTCGGGGGTACAATAACCCTGGACTGTCCATATTTGAGATGTGTAACTACATCGAGTTATTTGTGCCAGAAAGGCGTGGGCCCGAATCAAACCCACACTGATACAGTAGGCCTATATGTGCATGCTGGCCTTAACCGCTAGACCACCCAATTAAACTCCATTCGTACCCTTAGGATCCACTAGATCCTTTTATGTCGTGGAGACCAATGTCTATCTTGTATTATTAAGCTTTATAAAATGACGGTTGTCGATGTGTATGGCTGCATTTCAGATACATTTTTGTACATTTGAATGTTGCAGTAATAGGACCTAGGCCTAGCATTTGAGCAAGTGAGAGAGAAAATGATTTTGATTGCAAGCCTTGATCCCAATGAGCGACAAAAGAGTGATCAAGTTAAGATCCGACATCTGTAGGTCTCCATAGAAACCAATGATGCATTACAGGTAATAACTTTATGACATCACATTATGATGCGTTTGGGTTCCGTGCACACTAGTGATGCAGTAAACATCACAATAGGCTTATTTTTCAGCCTAGCATTGAGAAATTTGAGAAATCAGATGATGTATTAGATTTCCATTGAGTTTTCTATTGTATATGTCTGTAGACCCACACCATGAGTTCACATGATCTCCCAGATTGAGGCTGAAAGAAGAGCAGCCTGCATGGCGAGAGTGTTTCAGTGGGCTCAGTCGTACGACTTCATGACGTAATCGTAACTCCACCACTCACACCATGCTTTGCTTTCTGCGGGGGAGTAAAAAGAGTGACACTATCCTCTCTCTCTGTTGATTACATAAAAAGCAGCTCTGGGAGACTTGACCTTTAGAAAATACAGAGTTGGAAATGACAATGAAAAAAGTTCTAAAGGCTGGGTAATGATTTTTCATCACTTGATGTTAACAATGACCACGAGGGGAGAGAAAAGGGGATGATAAGAGAAGAGAAGACAAGAAAGGAGAGGAGAGTAGAGACTGCTTCAGGAGTGAAAGACATATCTCTAATTATATCGGCTTGTTACATGCCTCAGTTTAGCTTAGTTGGTCAGATAGCTGTTAGCCTGCACACCATTGCAAGTTATGTTAGGAAATAGAAGTGACAGATGAAATGATGTTGCTCAATGTAACGAGTTACATCATGTGCATACACAGAGCAGTTGTGACAGCTAATGAGATCTGATATGTTGTGGGTAAAGTTGACTTCACGAGGGTGGGTTCAAAGAAAGTGCAACTGAATCAGGGGCAATAGAATCTAAGATGAAGCACAGTTGTGGCCTAATTCCATGACTGCTAACTTGTAACCCATAGAGCACACAGAATACCAATGTTATGAACATAACTAATTTAATGTTTGGCAGGACGCAGTAGACATCTCACCAGCTCTGTATTATTGCTGTGTCGTTTTGGTTTTGTGCCTCTGGAGCTCTGAGAGTTTTCTTGGGCTGGTGTCAGAGGCTCTCCATCACACGGCTCAGTGTCTTAGTGTTTACCCACGGATGCCCAGTGGTGCAGACAGACACAGACAGACAGACAGGCCCAGGGGGTGAGTGAGGCGTCTCCCCTCTCCTCCCCGGCTGACCCGAAGCCCCAGGACAGGGCTGTCAGACTGAAGGAGACAGTAAGTTGCTGTGACAGGCCTGCCTCCTGCTATCACTAGACAGAGGACTCCACAAGACCCACAGGGAGGCTGGGGCTGACACAGCAGACTGGACTGGGGGGAGCCTGTTGCCCTTTTCAGATGGCCTTGAATCATTCTGCATACAAAGGAAAACCAGGAACACCATTGGTATTATCATTATACTGTACCATTTGCTTACTGAGAAGCATGGGCATACACAAACAGAAGCAACACTGCTTCATGTGATTCCATGACTCAGCAAGGATAGAAAAAACATTTTATGAAGACGATGTGAAAATACAATCATACACCCATTTGGAGCTTGCAGTCCTGTGGTCGAAGGCCTAGTTCCTCTTTCCTTTGTTATTGTTTCTATCCTGATCCCTCTCTGTCCTCAGCTGCTCGGAGCCTAAGTACTGTGCTGCTAATAGCACCACTGCTTGTGTGTGATCAGTGCTCGCAGCACAAGCCAGATAATATTTACATTATTCCCAATTTAAAAACCTCATCCAATTAGCGCACTCCCTGCCTGTAGCTTCTCATTATGCCTAAATCCCTAGACACTTTTTTTCAGAGTAGGGGGTCAATATATGGATGTGGTGAGAGGAGAGAGCGAGGGCAACACTTTTACAGAGCTGTGTTGAAATCTCCAATGTATATCAATCTGCTGTCTGCTCAAATGTGTGTACATGTCACTTTACGATGTCCATATTCCATCGCTAATCCATGAGTGACTGTGTTTACAGGTTGAGTTGTATGTTGACAGTGGAAGAAGATGTTTGGTCAGTCTGTATACGTGATGTGTTCAGGGAGCCCACCATAAAAGGTGATGTAACCTGATTTACTCTGAGCCATGAACACACTGGCATTCCTCAGGTTATTCTGGGTTCCTGCATTTCTCTTTCCTGTCTCCTGCGTATCACACTTGTGTGCTGTCCCCTCCCCTGGCTCTAGCAGCACTTTGCTTTATTACAATGGTGCTGATGAGGTGGGAAATGTGATTGCATTGTATCCCAAACAAGATTAACTTAGGGAATTGACAGTTGACATTTGCAAAGCAATTGGTGGGTGTTGAGTGATTAATACAGTACACTGTGGTACTGTGTGAATATTGTATGTTTTGATTTCTCAAGCCGTCCACACTGGTCAGGACATTTATGGGTCTGCAACAGTAAAAGCATTAGCTTTATGTAGAATGGGCCGGCTCTAGCATTTTGGGGGCCCTATGCGAGATTTGATTGGGTGGCCCCACACCTCGCAGCAAAACATTTTAGTGGCCCCCCTATTGACGGTGGAGATCTGCCTACAGTGTGGATCTGCCCAACGATGTCTCTCTACCAGACGAAATCAATGCATTTTATGCACGCTTCAACAATAACAACCATGCCATGCGTGAAAGCCCCCACCAACCCAGAGGACTGAGGGATCTCGCTCTCAGAGGCCGACAGTAAGGTCTTTAATTAGGTCAACACTCGCAAGACAGCAAGGCTGGATGGTATACAGGTCCGCGTTCTCAGAGAACGCGCAGAACAGCTGGCAGACATATTCACAGTCATTTTGAACCTCTATTTGTTCGGGTCTGTAACCCCCACGTCTTAAACTGACCACCATCCTTCCTGTTGCCGAGAACTCTAAGGCTTCGTGCCACTATAACTAGCGCCCTGTAGCACACATCTGTAATCATGAAGTGCTCTGAAAGGCTGGCTATGGTACACATCAACTCCATCATACCAGACACCCTAGACCCACTCCAATTTGCCACCCCAACAGATCCATATACAATCTCAATTGCACTCCACACTGGCCCTCACCCACCTAGATAAGAGGAATACCTACAATTGAAGTCGTAAGTTTACATACACCTTAGCCAAATACATTTCAATTCAGTTTTTCACAATTCCTGACATTTAATCCTAGTAAAAATTCCCTGTTTATGGTCAGTTAGGATCACCACTTTATTTTAAGAATGTAAAATGTCAGAATAATAGTAGAGAGAATGATTTATTTCAGCTTTTATTTCTGTCATCACATTCCCAGTGGGTCAGAAGTTTACATACACTCAATTAGTATTTGGTAGCATTGCCTTTAAATTGTTTAACTTGGGTCAAAAGTTTTGGGTAGCCTTCTACAAGCTTCCCACAATAAGTTGGGTGAATTTTGGCCCATTCCTCCATACAGAGCTGGTGTAACTGAGTCAGGTTTGTAGGCTTCCTTGCTCGCACACGCTTTTTCAGTTCTGCCCACAAATTTTCTGAAGGATTGATGTCAGGGCTTTGTGATGGCCACTCCAATACCTTGACTTTGTTATCCTTAAGCCATTTTGCCACAACTTGGAAATATGCTTGGGGTCATTGTCCATTTGGAAGACCCATTTGTGACCAAGCTTTAACTTCCTGACTGATGTCTTGAGATGTTGCTTCAATATATCCACATCATTTTCCTTCCCATTGGTGCCATCTATTTTGTGAAGTGCACAAGTCCCTCCTTCAGCAAAGCACCCCCACAACACCCCCGTGCCTTATCGTTGGGATGGTGTTCTTTGGCTTGCAAGCCTCCCCCTTTTTCCTCATTATGGCCAAACAGTTCTATTTTTGTTTCATTAGACCAGAGGACATTTCTCCAAAAAGTATGTTCTTTGTCCCCATGTGCAGTTGCAAACCGTAGTCAGTTTTTTTATGGCGGTGTTGGAGCAGTGGCTTCTTCCTTGTTGAGCGGCCTTTCAGGTTATGTCGATATAGGACTCGTTTTACTTTGGATATAGATACTTTTGTACCTGTTTCCTCCAGCATCTTCACAAGTTCCTTTGCTGTTGTTCTGGGATTGATTTGCACTTCTCGCACCAAAGTACGTTCATCTCTAGGAGACAGAACGCGTCTCCTTCCTGAGAGGTATGAAGGCTGCGTGGTCCCATGGTGTTTATACTTGCGCACTATTGTTTGTACAGATGAACATGGTACCTTCAGGCGTTTGGAAATTGCTCCCAAGGATGAACCAGACTTGTGGAGGTCTACAAAAATGTTCTGAGGTCTTGGCTGATTTCTTTTGATTTTCCCATGATGTCAACCAAAGACGCACTGAGTTTGAAGGTAGGCCTTGAAATACATCCACAGGTACACCTCCAATTGACTCAAATTATGTCAATTAGCCTATCAGAAGCTGCTAAAGCCCTGACATAATTTTCTGGAATTTTCCAAGCTGTTTAAAGGCACAGTCAACTGTAATTGTGATACAGTGAATTATAAATGAAATAATCTGTCTGTAAACATTTGTTGGAAAAATGACTTATGTCATGCACAAAGTAGATGTCCTTCCGACTTGCCAAAACTATAGTTTGTTAACAAGAAATTTGTGGAGCGGTAGAACAATTTGTTTTAATGACTCCAACCTAAGTGGATGTAAACTTCCGACTTCAACTGTATGTGAGAAGGCTGTTCATTGACTACAGCTTAGCATTCAACACCATTGTCCCCTCCAAGCACGTCACCAAGCTTAGGACCCTGGGATTGAACACCTCCCTCTGCAACTGGTTCCTGGACTTTCTGACGGATCGACCCCAGGTGGTGAGGGTAGGCAACATTACCTCTGCAACGCTGATCCTCAACATGGGGACTCCAAAGGGGTTTATGCTTAGTGCCAGGACAACAACCTCTCCCTCAATGTCAGTAAAACAAAGGAGCTGATCATGGAGTACAGGAAACGGAGGGGTGAGCACGCCCCCATCCACATCACCTGGGCTGCAGTGGAGCGAGCCGAGAGCTACAGGTTCCTCAGTGTCCAAATCACTAAGAACTTAAAACGGTCCACACACTCCCGCACAGTCGTGAAGAAGGCGTGACATCACCTCTTCCCCCTCAGGAGGTTGAAAATGTTTGGCATGGGCCCTCAAATCCTTAAAAAGTACAGCTGCACCAATGAGAGCATCTTGACTGGCTGCATCACTGTTTGGTATGGCAACAGCACTGCCCTCGATCGTATGGTGCTACAGATGATGGTGAGGACAGCCCAGTACATCACTTGGGCCGAGCTCCGTGCCATCCAGGACCTCTATCAGACAGTGTGAAAGGAAGGTCTGGGAAATTTGTTCAAGACTCCAGAAACCCAAGCCATAGAGTATTCCATCTGGTTCCACACAGCAAGCTCTACCAGTGCATCAAGTCTGACACCAACAGGCTCCTGAACTGCTTCTATCCCCAAGCCACAAGACTGCTAAATAGATTAACAAAATGGCTACACGTGCTATCTGAGTTGACTGTTGTATTTTATTTTTGCACTCTCTATGCACACTCACAAGACTCTACACACTCAAGCACACTGATACTCCAACACACACACACACACACACACACACACACACACACACACACACACACACACACACACACACACACACACACACACACACACACACACACACACACACACACACACACACACACACACACACACACACACACACACACACACACTCGCTTTATTTGCTCTCACACACAACATGCACACACATTTATAATGACTCTACACACCCACTCACATACAATCATCATATATGCTGCTGCTACTCTGTTTATCATATACCCTTATTCATACATTATCTACCTCTATCACTCCAGTATCCCTGCACATTGTAAATATGCTATTCGAACTGACCCTGTATATACAATTCAGACCCCTTGACTTTCCCCACATTTTGTTAGGTTACAGCCTCATTCTGAAATTGATTAAATTGGTTTTTCCCCTCATCAATCTACACACAAAATCACATAAAGACCATGCAAAAACAGGTTTTTAGAAATTGTTGCTAATTTATTAAAAACAAAAAACTGAAACATCACATTTACATAAGTATTCAGACCCTTTACTCAGTACTTTGTTGAAGCACCTTAATAAGCAACTATTACAGCCTCGAGTCTTCTTGGGTATGATGCTACAAGCTTGGCACACCTGTATTTGGGGAATTTCTCCCATTCTTCTCTGCAGATCCTCTCAAGCTCTGTCAGGTTGGATGGGGAGCGTTGCTGCACAGCTATTTTCAAGTCTCTCCAGAGATGTTCGATCGGGTTCAAGTCAAGGCTCTGGCTGAGCCACTCAAGGACAATCAGAGACTTGTCCCGAAGCCACTTCTGCGTTGTCTTGGCTGTGTGCTTAGGGTCATTGTCTTGTTGGAAGGTGAACCTTACTGCACATGCAGGGCGTCATTAAGTGATAATACATCATTCACAAATGATAATATTGTCACTCAGACTATTGTAATCTTGTCTTTACATATACTAAATAATATATGTGTGAAATGTGTTATGATTTTGAATGGACCATTATCATGCACCTGTCGGAATAGGTGAGCTTTTCCCCGTGGTTTATTTTCATGCCAGCCAGGTAGGCTATACTCCTGTTGTAAAGCGAAGCAATGTGCTTAATATTTGGAAAGTTGAGAAATAAATATAGTAGGCCTAGCCTATAGAAGCTGATTGGATCCTCTTTTTAAAAGAGGCCATGTTTTATCACGCCTATAGAAATGTTGCGCAACATGAGCTCATGGGCACTCATGAAGTGTTTGATTAGATTTTTAATTACATTTGCATTGATGTCAGTGTGATTAGAGAGACAGAGTGCGGAGTTCCAGAACATTAGCAACTGGCAGTTAACAAGTTTGGTACTCTACTAATGACCATATGCACCATCAGAGTGCAGTTTTGGAGAAGCCTAGTTACCGTGACTAAACGGTCACGTATTACCATCACCATAACAGCCCTACCCTAAACCTCTCTCTCTCTCCTTACTTGTGACAAGTGTTGGGGTTAAAGGTGAAGCCAGGTTCAGGTATGGGGGAGAAGCCTGCCCCCTGGGTGGTCCTGAGCGCTCTGGAGCAGGTTTTAATCACGGATCTCTCTGTACTTTGCTCTGTTCATCTTTCCCTTGATCCTGACTAGTCTCCCAGTCCCTGCTGCTGAAAAACATCCCCACAGCATGATGTTGCCACCACTATGCTTCACCATAGGGATGGTGCCAGGTTTCCTCCAGACGTGACGCTTGGCATTGAGGCCATAGAGTTCAATCTTTGTTTTATCAGACCATAGAATCTTGTTTCTCATGGTCTGAGAGTCTTTAGAGGCCTTTTAGCAAACTCCAAGCGGGCTGTCATGTGCCTTTTACTGAGGAGTGGCTTCCGTCTGGCCACTCTACCATAAGGCCTGATTGGTGGAGTGCTGCAGATATGGTTGTCCTTCTGAAAGGTTCTCCCATCTCCACAAAGGAACTCTAGAGCTCTGTCAGAGTTACCATCGGGTTCTTGGTCACCTCCCCGACCAAGGCTCTTCTCCCCCGGTTGGTCAGTTTGATTGGGCGGCCAGCTCTAGGAAGTGTCTTGTTGGTTCCAAACTTCTTCCATTTAAGAATGATGGAGGCCACTGTGTTCTTGGGGACCTTCAATTTTACAGACATTCTTTGGTACCCTTCCCCAGATCTGTGCCTCGACAAAATCCTGTCTCTGAGCTTTACGGACAATTCCTTCTACCTCAAGCCTTGGTTTTTGCTCTGACATGCACTGTCAACTGTGGGACCTTATATAGACAGGTGTGTGCCTTTCCAAATCATGTCCAATCAATTTAATTTACCACAGGTGGACTCCAATCAAGTTGTAGAAACATCTCAAGGATGATCAATGGAAACAGGATGCACCTGAGTTCAATTTCGATTCTCATAGCAAAGGGTCTGAATACTTTTGTAATTAAGGTATTTATGTTTTTTATTTTTAATACATTTGAAAAAAAGTTATGTTTTTTGCTTTGTCATTATGGGTTATAGTGTCCAGATTGATGAGGAAAACATTGTATTTAATCCATGTTGGAATAAGACTGTGTAACGTAACAAAATGTGGAAAAAGGGAAGTGGTCTGAATACTTTCCGAATGCTCTGTAGCTTGCTTACTTCTCGTGTTCTTGGTCGTGATTCGGCCATGATTACTACAAGTTTAGATGGCTGGCTAGACTAATTTACCAATCTAAAAATTGTTAGCTGACATGGCTAATTGATTGACTGTCAGTGACTGACATAACATGAGAAAATGCACAACTGCTGATGCAAAACCACATTTCTAAATTGCACCCGGGTTATTCTACTATTCTTACTCTCAATAGTAAGTTGATACCCCAACTGAGTTCCTAAAACTTGTTGTTTCATGAATAAAACAAAGGAGAGAATGTATGATATGTTTTACAGGATCAATCATATTTCACCGTAAAGCATTAGTAAGAAATGTTGCACATGCATGCTCTATCTACATTATGCTAAAAGTGTCTGCTACTGAGAGGTACCAAGGAAAACAAGTCTGCAAGAGGATATGAAAAGCCAAAAATTCACAGCCCCAAAACCTGAGATTACAGTAAAGGCTGAGTTTTCCTGTCATTTCTTGTTCCTATGGTTCAGTGTTACCTCTTTCTGGCCATCACTTTGTTTGTTGCAGCTTTGGGGAGTGTTGATCTTGCAGACCTGTTTGACCAGAGTTTCTGACAGATATGTTCTGTTGTTCTCTGTGCCAGCGGAGACCGAGCATGCTCAGAGGGTCCCAGGAATGGACGCAGCCCAGCAGATGAAACTAAGAGAGCGACAGCGCTTCTTTGAGGAGGTCTTTCAGCACGATGTGGATGTCTACCTGTCCTCTGCTCACTTGCAGATTCATGACTATAAGAGACGTGAGTGCAGTCAGCATCACACATGTCCATACCCAAGCACAACCCTTACCTTAGCCATTACTCTAACACTAGATTCATGTCCACACCCTGGCTAAACCCTAACACTAACCCTAGATTAATGTCCAAACCATGGCTCAACCCAAACCCTATCCATAACCCTATATCCAAGTCCACACAATTCAAGTACTCACTTTCTACCACTCGCCATATTACACTGAACAAAAATAAATAAGTATCCCAGAAATGTTCCATACTCACAAAAAGCTTATTTCTCTCACATTTTGTGCACAAATTGTTAACATCCCTGTTAGTGAGCATTTCTCCTTTAGCCAAGATAATCCATCCTTACCTGACAGGTGTTGCCTAAAAAAAGCTCATTAAACAGCATGATAATTATACAGGTGCACCTTGTGCTGGGGACAATAAAAGGCCACTCTAAAATGTGCATCTTTGTTACACAACACAATGCCGCAGATGCCTCAAGTTTTGAGGGAGTGTGCAATTCGCATGCTGATGCAAGATAATTTAATGTATATTTCTCTACCATAATCCGCCTCCAATGTTGTTTTAGAGAATTTGGCAGTACGTCCAACCAGCCTCACAACCGCATGTAACCACGCCAGCTCAGGACCTGCACATCAGGCTTCTTCACCTTCGTGATCGTCTGAGGGGAGGGGGGTGGTATTTCTGTCTGTAAAAAAGCCATTTTGTGGGGAAAAACTCATTCTGATTCGCTGGGCCTGTACCCCTGCCCAGCCATGTGAAATCCATAGATTGGGGCCTTATCAATTTCAATTGACTGATCTGCTTATATGAACTGTAATTCAGTAAAATCTTTGAAATTGTTGCATGTTGCATTTATATTTTTGTTCAATATGCACACGTGAAAGTTTCTAAATGTTGCTAAACATTTCCTATGAGAAGTGAAGCTGACATTATATGCCTCTAATCAACTCACGGTTGTCTCTTGGGTTGTTGTTAGCTCCCATTGGCAGTGTCTCGTCCATGGAGGTTAATGTGGACATGCTGGAGCAGATGGACCTCATGGACATCTCTGACCAGGAAGCACTGGATGTCTTCCTCGGCTCTGGGGGGGATGAGGGGGTGCTGGCCTCCCCTCTGCCAGGTAAAGGTGAGTGGAGGGGAGACGCCAGTCTGAGGCCATCCTATGTTGATAGTGTAGTATTTGGCAGAGAGTCGAGGCTTTTACCCTCCCCTATACTAGCTGGCAACACTAACTGCAATATTGAGCGTAGCACTGAAAATCTTTTGTCTAATATCCCCTTCATTTCACCTACAGTAGTTCATGGAAACAACAACAACGATAAGGTAATCAACCAGGGACGCTCTCTCCACTACACTGACGGTTGTGATGGGAAGTTCCGCATGTCCTCCACCTCCTCCACTAACAGCCAGAACACCAATGAGGACGGACGGGACACCCAAGTCGTCCAATCAGATGATGAAGATGTGCATGTCGACACAGTCTTGCTGATGGGATCACCCCCAGGGAAAGATGAGAAGAAGGATCGGTCTATCCTCTCTTCCTAGGCGCCTTCCTTCACTTCCAATATTCAGTAACAGTTTGGACTTACTGATGCTTACAAGTATCACTTAAACTGGACACACAAACTTCTGTGGACTGGCAAGACAACTGCCACTTTCCACAGCTTTTTCTTTACTCTTCATTTTGTTTTGCCTGAACTGTACATATAAAGCCAAATCTTCTCCAAGCTTGCTTATCTCCATTTATACTTCTGGAATGTAGATGACAGGACATTTCTTTTTATTTCCTCATTTAGCATCCTATTAAGATCTGGCAGTGTGTGGTACTCTTTTGGGAAGGACATTTTTGTGTGTAAGCATGCTTTACTATACTACAGATCGGAACAACTGAGTGTTAGTAAAAAGTAAGCATCTGTATTAACCAGGTTGAAATAAAGGTTGAATAATTTATAAAATAAAGATGTAGAGAATTAATATTTTTTTATGTAAGATGTAAATAAAGACAGGTGAACTTTTTTTCTTTAGAGAGAAACATATAAACTGTGCACAACTTTGCCATGCTTTGTAAATCTGGCCCTAAAATGTTCAACCAACCCAAAAATGTTCAACCAACCCAAAACACCTGCCACAAATAAGGACATATTGTACATAGTGCTTAGTGGTGCTTTAATTTGTTGTATCTTTCTCTTAGTCTCCTCTTATTCTCTGACTTAAGGTTTATTTATTTTAACTATAAATAGGAATAAAAAAATAACATTTGTTTCCCTGCAAACAATTATTTTTGTTCCTTTTTTGTGTGTGTGTGGAGGTATTTGTAATGAACACGAGGGGAGACAGAGAGCTGGTTTCAAGCGCAGGGCGCTGCAGGTGTTTATTGCAAAGTACCACAGGAGGAGGCAGGTAGCTGGGTCCAGGGGCAGGCAGAAGGTCATACACAGGGGGTCCAAAAAGGCAACAGTACAGGCAAGGAAAAGGCTAGTCTGGGAGATGAGGCAATAGGTAGATAACAGGAAATCTGATAGGCTAAAGTACAGGTAGGGAATAGGCAAAAGGCGTCATTAGTGAGACACGGGAGGCTTAAAATCACGGGAAACTCAGAGCTCCAAAAGACGTGTCACAAATCAAACAATACCTCACAGTGATGGGGTGCAAAGCACTGAACTAAATAGTGTGTGATAATGACATACAGTAAAAATACTTTCGCACAACATTTTCACACAATACTGTAACATCTGCTTCCAACTCACACCCTCAAACACGTAGATCCCCTGAACGCAGCTCACTTTCCAGCCCACTTTCCAGCTCACACTCTCAAACACCTAGGTCCCCCGAACGCAGCTCACTCTCCAGATCCCAATCACCTGACTTCTAATCACCTGTCCACACATCCAGTGTTTGTTCCAGTGGCTCCCCTGTGAATCTAGACATTTTGGCAGGCAAAGTAATTTATGAACCCTGCTACTGGGCTTGCTTGTAAGCTAGATGTGCACTGTTCACAGGTCATCCTACCACCAGGACCTGTTAGACTTAATACCTCTGCTTTAAAAAAAAAAGGTATTATTTTTCACCCAAAACATCAATGCAAATGTGCACATACAAAACAAACTCATTGAATGTGAGACAGCTTGACATGCTAGTTTTATTGTTCACCACTCATACATTACCTTAGGCAGATTATATCTGAAAAATGTATTCATAAGAAGGAATGCCGTTCAACTTCTTTCACCACTCTATTGAACTGACATGAGCACACATCCATCCCCAAACACATTAATCCTGGATGAAAACCTATTATCTCCAAAACATAAACTTTTCAATAAATAAAAAAAATCCCATATTTTCCCATTAACAAACAAATATAATTATGAAACTTCAGACAATATTCTTGGTCCATGAGTCATGAAATGTTCAGAGTATATTGAGTGGAGTTCAATTAATGCTTTCAATAAATGCAGACATATACACTACCGTACAAAAGTTTGGGGCCACTAGATGTCCTAACCTGACTTGCCAAAACTATAGTTTGTTAACAAGAAATTTGTGGAGTGGTTGATAAGTGAGTTTTAATGACTCCAACCTAAGAGTATGTAAACTTCTGACTTCAACTGTAAATAAACACAACATTTAAAAGTGTTGCTTTCATGAGCTGAAATAAAATATCTCAGAAATGTTTCATACACAAAAATATTATTTCTCTCAAATGCTGTGCAGAAATGTGTTTACATTTACATTTAATGAGCATTTATCCTTTGCCAAGATAATCTATCCACCTGACAGGTGTGGCATATCAAGAAGCTGATTAAACAGCATGAACAGTACACAGCTGCACCTTGTGCTGGGGGCAATGAAATTCCGCTCTAAAATGTGCAGTTTTGTCACACAAATGCCACAGATGCCAAAGTTTTTGAGGGAGCATGCAATTGGCATGCTGATTGCAGGAATGTCCACCAGAGCATTGAAAGTTTATTTCTTTACCATAAGCCGTCTCCAACGCCATTTTAGAGAATTTTGCAGGACGTCCATCCGGCCTCACAACCGCAGACCACATGTATGGCGTTGTGTGGGTATGCGGTTTGCTGATGTCAACGTTTTGAACAGAGTGCCCCATGCTGACGGTGGGTTTATGGTATAGGCAGGCATAAGCTACGGGCAACAAACATCATTGCATTTTATCGATGGCAATTTGAATGCACAGAGATACCTTGACGAGATCCTGAGGCCCATTGACATGCTATTCATCCGCCGCCATCACTTCATGTTTCAGCATGATAATGCACGGCCCCATGTCTCAAGGATCTGTACACAATTCCTGGAAGCTGAAAATGTCCCAGTTCTTCCATTACCTGCATACTCACCAGACATGTTACCCATTGAACATGTTTGGGATACTCTGGATTGACGTGTATGACAGTGAGTCCCGCCAATATCCAGCAACTTCACACAGCCATTGAAGAGGAGTGGGACAACATTCCACTGACCACAATCAACAGCCTGATCAACTCTATGTGAAGCACATGTGTCGCACTGCACCAGGCAAATGGTTGTCACACCAGATACTGACTGGTTTTCTGATCCATGCCCCTACCTTTGTTTAAAGATTATCTGTGACCAACATATGGTATCTGTATTCCCAGTCATGTGAAATCCATAGATTAGGGCATAATGGACATATTTCAATTGACTGATTTCCTTATATGAACTCTCAGTAAAATCTTTGAAATTGTTGCATGTTGTGTTTATATTTTTGTTCAGTACAGTAAAGGAGAGAACAGCCTCAGGGCTTTGGATTGTTGACACCACCGGAGGTGAGTCACACAGCATGGTAGTGTGAAGCGATGCTGAGTCAGGAGACGGACCAAAGCCCACTTCTAAGAAATGCATTCAAGTAGAGGATGCCAACCCACCAGTGTTTCTGGACTCTTTCCAAGATGTCATGATGGAAGAGAAAACAGAGATTGGACACCCTGTAGAGATACTTACTGCCATTGACCATGATGCTAGGCATAAGGAATTTCCATATTTTTTTTGTAAGAATAGTTTGACCTATCCATTGATAGGTATGCAGGTAATTTGTTATACTTTTATGGTGCTGACAACTATCAGTCATTAATCAGTCACTGATTTTGCTTGACATATGCTTCCACACTTCTGCCTTCAGGTATGTGAAGGGTGACGATCGGATGACTGGATGACAGTGGAACCTCATACAAGTCTTGTCACTTCAGCCAAGAGACTGGAGTCACCTTCCATGATCAACTATGTATACACAGTCACTCTATGCAGTTGACAATGGAAAAAACATGAATACAATCATTGGTAATCAGAAAGTTGTTTTATATACGAGTTTGATTCTGTGCCAAAATGCAAGACATATAATTTCACCCGCTATGGTATTTGCACATTAACTTCACTTCGTAATGGACAGGTGAGCCACTGATGACAGGCTAAGGGACCCTGAGGATCCACGTGAAGGACCAGAATGATAACGTCCCACATCTGAGAGCAGACTGGACATGTCTGATGGGCCAACCAGGGCCAACATTGCAGCCTCTGACCTGGACCAAGAGCCATATAGAGGACCCTTCCAATTTGAGCTGCTTGGAAAATGGGTAATGGACCCTTAATATGGTAAATTCTTCCATTTAATATGCCCCTTAAGTTTGAGACAACTAAATCCTTGGCAAAAAACACCCCTAATCTGACAAAAGTTCAACTCAATGTCATCTGTGAAGTGTCCCTCAATGTGTTGAGCAACAGGTCTGTCTTACATAAGGTTTCACTGTGAACCTGTGTATGCAAGCCAATACATTCTCCTTGTACAACCCCTCACTGTTCTTTCCTGCCCACCTGCCACCAGAGAAGGGACGAGTAACTGTCACCCAATGGGACCATATGTGTCATAATCGCCTCCATGTGTGGTACTGCTTTTATTTATTGGAAAAGACGTCAATTAACATTTGTATCGGACTCCTCTTCCTGCTGGGGTTTAGTCTCTTGTGAGAGATGCAGTCAACATGGCTGGTGGACAACTCTGGCGATGTCCTGCTTCACTCAAACATTGAGAAAACAGGAACTGAGGTTGTAATACTTAAACTGAAGTCCTATGAATGTACAAGCATTAATATTTTGTATGGCTTGACAATTTAGTAAAGCGCAACTATAGTTAACTATTTGTTGACAATGTAATTTAATGCCAAGGTACACAATATGCTACCAGTGCTGCCTAAAGAAAATGAGAAACCCACTAATCAGTGATGTTATCACATTGGAGGAATGCAACAAATCCAATGGATAGATTGAGGCTACAGTTATGATTGGGCAATAAGAAACTGTTTAACAAACTTTTGGGGATGAATCACTATTCCTCACCAATTGTACAGGTTAGGCCAATGATTCATAAGTCTAAGTTGTGATCAAGGGGAACAGTATTTGCCATCTCAATATATACAGTAATTACGTGTCATTTAAAATGATCCACTTCACAATTATATAGAGTACACAGGCCTCATTTTAGCTTGGTCTTTATTTCATACCTATATGCTACGTTTTCCACTATGAACCTTAGAGGACAAGTACACAATTACAAACAGCTGCCATCACCAGGTACAAGATCCTTGACCTGAGAGAGTTGGACAACCTGGGCCCCAGATTCAACAAACTGGCTTATATGCACACCAACCTATGCTAAGGGTTAATTCTACACAGTAGTTTGAACAGCATATCAAAATATGTAAATTAAAGATTTCAATGTTGATTTTACCGTTTGCAGGTTACGCTAAATCAGGCCACAAGCAATTTCTCATGTAGTTTATTACTGGATTAGTAACTATACAAGTTTCCCACAGTTGCAATTACATTTTCAGTACAGAGAGAAAAAAAAAGTTTTGCTTTTGTACAACTATTACCAATTTCCATAAATGTAACATGTGGGAAAAAATCACCCTTTAAGAGCCATGTGTACATATTTGGCCAGTCAATAGACGTGCCAACTTAGTTTATTTACAAGAAATAATATAAAAGAAATAATTTAAGTACATCGCTTTGGTCCAATCCAAATAAACGTTTCCTAAAGAATTATGCCTGCAGATTTTTTTAAACAAGGCAAAATCAAGAATGATGTTCTAATATTTACAGAAATTGCACTACCATGAATGCAAATGGATTCTGAACACAAACCATGTACACAATTGCAATTCCTGCGCAAATAGTGAAGTTCCGTACACAAATTTGACAAGGCACAAATGAAAAATGAAAAGAAACCGCAACTTAAAATCTTAACCGTCATTTGGATTGAAGGGCTCCAGGGCCAAGAACAAGTCTTTCAAGAGGAAGGGAAGGAATCATAGTACACTTCAGTATCAACTCTTACATAAATACCAGTAAAAGATAAAACAAAAATAGACTGATGCCAAGTGATGGTAGTAGGAAAGCATCTAGGGAACTAAAACGCAAATAAAAGCTAACATTATTACAGTAAGTAAGAGGTAAGTAACTGCACACCTGTTCACACCCTTGCACTGTCTACTTTGGGCATGGGGCGCTGGTTGGCCCTCCCAGCTCGTCTCCCACGATTGTCCCCTCGGAATCCTCTGCCCCTCAGGAATCGGCCCGGAACGCCAAACGTCTCCACATTCAGCTTCCTCTCCTCTGCCCAGGTGGTCCTACTGAGAGACACAGGGCGGGACAGAATCAGAACACCTGTTAATTCACTACTATTTACAATTTTAATAAGGTACATATTTACTACCTAGACGTCATCTCAGATGAGACATTGTCAAAGAAGCACTTTGTTTTGTCGTAGTAGAACTTCTCCCCAGGAGGATCCTCCACTGTGCCCTCAGTGTTCTGGCCCTCACTAACCCCAGACTCCACCTTCTCCTCTGGGTCTGAATGAGAACAACGTAGGGTCATATTCTTATACAGGGATTAAAAGAGAAAGGCTACCAACTCCAAATCATTTTAGGTGTGGTTAAATTGACATTATATTTCTATCTCTGCAGTTAAGCAACTTAGTGTTTAGATTACTGCATGTATACCATTGGTTGTCATTTCACTGAGCATCAGTTGGGTTTCAAATTTGGAATACTTGAGAATTCACTTTGTATGCAGGTACCTTTAATGGTCAACTTTTCCTGAAGCTCCTTCTCAAGTTCATCTTTGTGGAACTGAGCATTGGCAGTTTCAAAATCAAAGTCAGACTCAAATTGTAAGGTTCCGGCTTTTGAGTTTCCTACAAGAAGCTGACCTCTCCCACGGTTCCTTGCCCTACGATTGCCTGTGAGCATATTGATACATTTAGACATTAACAAATATAAAAGCAAATCTCTACAATAGACAATGACATTGCTAATTACCTTGTCTTCGTCTCTGTGGTCTGCGGTTCTCATCATTACCTTGCCTTTGTTCCTGGGCTGTGCCATGCAGTGTTTGACCTAAAAATGGAGAAGGGATGAGGGGGGCACCACAACGTCTGTTTTAAGATCACGACAGCATTGCCAACTATAGTGTCATGCGGTCGCATTACTCATAACACAAGTGCAAGTTAAAGTTCTCTTGCGCCCTCAATTGATGAGAATGCATAAAGCAGGAGTAAAAACACTTCAGAACATGGGTGTAAGCATTAGTTGAATACTGTCGCAAAACATTTAGCAACAGAAAACATTTACTCAATATTTTGCAACAAAACCTGTTTCTATGACAAATTCAGGTAGGTCCCGCTGGTTATTTTCAGTTTGCTTCATATAGTAAAGTTTCCGTTGCAAAACATTCTGCAAGAGATTAAATGTTTCGCAACGGAATCCAACTAATGAATACAAAGGTGTTCCTGTTGAGTACTCCAACTATGTCCCACGCTGTACAAGAAGCCCTGATCCCAGTTGTCTGAGCTTACCACTGGAAGCAGTCCTCTGAGACGGAGGGCCATCTCTGCCAGAGTGCTGGGAAAGCCAACCAGACTCTCTGCCTTGCTGTTGGGAGGCTAACTGGACCCTTTTTTCAGCAGCATTCTCAGCTGGTACAGTCTGGACAGCCTGCTCTACCATCGGTCCTCGTCTTGCTGGAAGGCTGTGAAGTCCTGCTCCTAAGGAAGGCCACGGAAAACATGGAGAAAGAGTTAAGACATTGATGTTTCCCAGAATGTTTCCCAGAATTCTTGAGATAAGACACTACATGGAAACAAAGTTCAAGAAAATGTGCTAAATAGCAGTTAAGCATTAGGGCCTCAGCAGTTTAGGGGCTATTAAGACAATCTTGAAATACAGTACATCATGAAGGTGGCTGTGTGTTTACAAGGGTCTCCAAGACCATTTCACTCACCCAGACCCAGGGAAGCAGCATACTGCTGGTTGAGTAGAGAGCTGGCAGCCAGTTGGTTATAGGAAGGCACCATACTCCGGTAGGGACTGTATGAGGCCTGGGATGGGTATGTGGACAAGGACCTCCCAATGGACGACTACAAAAAGCAAACAAATGCTTAAGTCTTATGATGGCTGTGTGCTTCATCATATGCATGGAAGCCAATTCTGTGATGTTTTTTCTTAGCAAAGTTAATGTACTAGCCCTTGTCTCCTACCTGTACAATGGCAGGGTCCTGAGGTAAACCATGGTGTGGTTTAAGCGGCTCACACACCGTTATGTCCTTGATGTCACTCCCTCTGAAAATTATGTATTCATAAATGTCATCTTTGGGTGGCACTGGTCTGTCTGTAGGCCGTCCTTCTGTCCCGAATGATTTAACTGAAAAAGAAAGGACAAGATTGTACCTTTGGATAGGATTATTACCCAAGGCATGTAGGCCTGTAGGTCCAAACACAGCGTGCCAGAGTAGTTCATTCCAAACGTGGAGCATCAAAATTCCGGGCTAAACCTAATGCTGAAACTCCTCAATTGAGGGAAAGCTCACCCTTTGCCAAAGCCACCGTTGCGTTATCCGTGTCGATTGTATACAAAATGCCCTCATAACGAATCCCGGCCTTGGAGATTAGACTTATTTTACTTCCAATATAAGGTGTTCCGGTGCTCATTGTTGCTGTTACAGTAGTATTTTATTTCGAATTCTCAAAACAAGTCATCGTTGTTTCCGCATTCCCCGAAGGCTGACACCAAATTCGAATTTATAATGTATCTGCAGGTGCACAATTTGTGAAAACAGGTGCGTTATATTACAAAACCAATTGGCGACAAGCCTCCATTAGCCAAGCCTGCTGCTTGAGTGAAATGAAAGTATTATCGTGTCACTGCAACGAGTCCCTTTAATAGAGCAATGTTTTAGTTGGATTTAAGGAATAGCCGAAACGTTTTCTGACAACTCGAAACTGATTTCTCGATTGACCTACACATTTAGGCTATCCATATTGCATAGGCCTATCATTGATGGGACGTCATGCGTCAAGTGTCCGATGCACTATGTAATGTCAGATTTTTTTCAGTCGTTCATGCAAAAACCAACCCAATCTGTTACATTTATTTTGGGTGCATTTTCCCCCAAAATTCTGAATAGTCTATTTGTGGGCAAAAATATAAATAAAATATGAACTAAAAATCTTCTTATTTGTATGGGAAACTGGCCCTATTATCATAGTATTTGTGCTTTTATTTGTTTCAATTGTTGTATTAATATATTTTTTATTTGAGGCATACATTTAGCACATTTTTCTCCATTGTCTGTAAGCGGTTTTTTTTCGGCAGTAGGCGAATCCGGAAAAAAAAAGGATAGGCTACAAACCTATGCCATCAAAAACAGAACATTCTCTAAATAGTTTATCATTGATCAATTCCATACATTTATTTCACACCGAAAACAACTTTTCCTATATGTTGACAGTCCCCATGTGGTTTTGACAGCGTTCTAAAATGTTGTTGGCAGAGAAGGTTTGGCCACGCCGCCCTCAAATGCATTTCTAAAGTGTCGTCCAAACTTCCTGAACAAAAACAGCGGAAGCTGTTGAAGCTCGAGACCCAGATGCGCAACAACGGGGAATTTGCATAAATGTATGGTCCGAATTCTGTCGCTAAACATAATTTCATAATCTAATATATACAGTAGCATAGAGCAAATCTAGAATATGAATGGAAATACGCTAAATACAATTTGTACTATCCAGTTTATTCCACCATTTCCCCAACTCTATTTATTCCCTGTAGTTCCACCCAGTACATCCTGGTCATGATAGTCGGACACTAAGGTGGACGAGAAAGTCGTTTGTGATCTTGTGGGGTCTCTTGAGTCCGAGCTCAGGTCACGGGAACCCAGACAGTTGCTAAACACAGTTCCGGGACAGGGGGCAGCTAATGCTAATGTCCAGCAGAGCAAACGGGGGGATCGGATATTGCGTTGAATGGGAGCTCTAATACGGGATTGACTTTGGCTGTCAATGTTGCGGGTTAAGCTTTCACAATTGCGCCGGGCATAGGCATACGCTACGCTATTGAACAATGGGACGTGACGGATTCAAGCCATCACGCCACAGGTGTTGGCCCCTCGGCTCCCCCAACCATTCCTGAATCAGCCCAACTTTCAGAACATCCAGCTTCCCCAGGTACGTTAAATTGTTTGTCTTTGATATTAAATCGTTTACAAAAACATAATATTGTTCAAATAAACTCAGCAAAAAAAGAATCGTTTTTTTTTCAGGACCCTGTCTTTAAAAGATAATTTGTAAAAATCCAAATAACTTCACAGATCTTCATTGTAAAGGGTTTAAACACTGTTTCCCATGCTTGTTCAATGAACCATAGATGATTAACGGCGTTCCACAGGTGTATGTTCATTAAGACACTAACAGCTTACAGACAGTAGGCAATTAAGGTCACAGTTATGAAAACTTAGGACACTAAAGAGGCTTTTCTACTGTCTCTGAAAAACACCAAAAGGAAGATGCCCAGGGTCCCTGCTCATCTGCATGAACTTGCCTTAGGCATGCTGCAAGGAGGCATGAGGACTGCAGATGTGGCCAAGGCAATAAATTGCAATGTCCGTACTGTGAGACGCCTAAGACAGCGTTACAGGGAGACAGGACGGACAGCTGATCGTCCTCGCAGTGGCAGACCACCTGTAACAACAATTGCACCGGATCGGTACATCCGAACATCACACCTGCGGGACAGGTACAGCATGGAAACAACTGCCCGAGTTACACCAGGAACGCACAATCCCTCCATCAGTGCTCAGATAGGCTAAGAGAGGCTGCACTGAGGGCTTGTAGGCCAGCTGAAAGGCAGGTCCTCACCAGACATCACTGGCAACAACGTCGCCTATGGGCACAAACCCACCGTCGCTGGACCAGACAGGACTGGCAAAAAGTGCTCTTCACTGAAGAGTTGTGGTTTTGTCTCGCCAGGGGTGATGGTCGGATTTGTGTTTATCGTCGAAGGAATGAGTGTTACACTTAGGCCTGTACTCTGGAGCGGGATCGATTTGGAGGTGGAGGGTCCGTCATGTTCTGGGGCGGTGTGTCACAGTATCATCGGACTGAGCTTGTTGTCATTGCAGGCAATCTCAACGCTGTGCGTTACAAGGAAGATATCCTCCCTCATGTGGTACCCTTCCTGCAGGCTCATCCTGACACGACACACCAGCATGACAATGCCACCAGCCATACTGCTCGTTCTGTGCGTGATTTCCTGCAAGACAGAAATGTCAGTGTTCTGCCATGGCCAGCGAAGAGCCCAGATCTCAATCCCATTGAGCACGTCAGGGACCTGTTGGATCGGAAGGTGAGGGCTAGGGCCGTTCCCCCCCAGAAATGTCCGGGAACTTGCCGGTGCCTTGGTGGAAGAGTGGGGCAACATCTCACAGCAAGAACTGGCAAATCTGGTGCAGTCCATGAGGAAGAGATGCACTGCAATACTTAATGCAGCTGGTGGCCACACCAGATACTGACTGTTACTTTTGATTTTGACCCCCCCCCCCCCCCCTCCCCCCCTTTGTTCAGGGAACTTGTTCAGTTTATGTGGAACTTGTTCAGTTTATGTCTCAGTTGTTGAGTCTTGTAATATTCATACAAATATTTTTTATTTTATTTTACCAGGTAAGTTGACTGAGAACACGTTCTCATTTACAGCAATGCCCTGGGGAATAGTTACAGGGGAGAGGGGGATCTTCTGTATACCCCACCCTACCTTGTCACAACACAACTGATTGGCTCAAATGCATTTACACATGTTAAGTTTGCTGAAAATAAATAAACACATTTGACAGTGAGAGGACGTTTTATTTTCTTTGCTGAGTTTATATACACTACTAGTCAAAAGTTTTAGAACACTTACTCATTCATAGGTTTTCTTTATTTTTACTATTTTCTACATTGTATTATAATAGTGAAGACATCATTACTATGAAATAACACTTTGAATCATGTAGTAACCAAAGAAGTGTTAAAAACCTCTTTGGGCTAGGAGGCTGTATTTTGACGTCCGGATGAAAAGCGTGCCCAAAGTAAACTGCCTGTTACTCAGGCCCAGAAGCTAGGATGTGCATATAATTGGTAGATTTGGATAGAAAACACTCTAAAGTTTCTACAACTGTTAAAATATTGTCTGTGAGTATAACAGAACTGATCAGTTCAGCCTACCACTGTTTCCAATGGCTGTCATGTTAATTATGAGGCGAAAGCCTCCCAGATTACAGTTTCTAGGGCTTCCACTAGATGTCAACAGTCTTTAGAAAGAGTTTCAGGCTTGTTTTTGGAAAAATTAGCTAGAATTTGTAGTTTTTCTAAGTGGCTCCCATTTTGGCTGTAGTGTTTTCATGCGCGTGGATGAGAGCGCGTTCTTTGTTTATCTCCGGTAAAGACAATAACGATTCTCTGTCTTAAATTTTATAATTTATTTACGTATTAGGGTACCTGAGGTTTGATTATAAACGTTGTTTGACTTGTTTGGAGAAGTTTATTGGTAACGTTTGGGATTCATTTTGTATGCATTTTGAAGGAGGGAAACCGGTGGGTAATTGAATGAAGCGCGCCAGTTAACTGAGTTTTTGGGGATATAAAGAAGGACATTATCGAACAAAAGGACCATTTGTGATGTAGCTGGGACCTTTTGGCGTGCCAACAGAAGAAGATCTTCAAAGGTAGGGCATTTATTTTATCGCTATTTCTGACTTTCGTGGCGCACCTACCATGGTGAAAAATCTTTTTAATGCTTTTGTGTGCGCGGCGCTGTCCTCAGATAATCGCATGGTGGGCTTTCGCCGTAAAGCCTTTTTGAAATCTGACACAGCGTCTGGATTAACAAGAAGTTAACCTTTATTTTGATGTATGACACTTGTATTTTCATGAAAGTTAAATATTACTATTTCTGTCATTTGAATTTTGCGCTCTGCAATTTCACCAGATGTTGTCAAATCTATCCTGTTAATGGGATTTGATTCATAGGAGGTATTAAACAAATCAAAATATATTTGAGATAATTCAAATAGCCACCCTTTGCCTTGATGACAGCTTTGCACACTTGGCATTCTCTCAACCAGGTCACCTGGAATGCTTTTCCAACAGTCTTGAAGGAGTTCCCACATATGCTGAGCACTTGTTGGCTGCTTTTCCTTCACCCTCCGACTCATCCCAACCATCTCAATTTGGTTGAGGTCGGGGGATTGTGGAGGCCAGGTCATCTGATGCAGCACTCCATCACTCTCCTTGGTAAAATAGCCCTTACACAGGCTGGAGGGGTGTTGGGTCATTGTCCTGTTGAAAAACAAATGATAGTCCCACTAAGCCCAAACCAGATGGGATGGTGTATCGCTGCAGAATGCTGTAGTGTGCCTTGAATTCTAAATAAATCAGTGCCACCAGCAAAGCATCATAACACCTCCTCCTCCATGCTTTACGGTGGGAATTACACATATGTAGATCATCCGTTCACCCACACCGTGTCTCACAAAGACACAGCGGTCGTAACAAAAAATCTCAAATTTTGGCTCCAGACTAAAGGACAAATGACCATTGCTCGTGTTTCTTGACCCAAGCAAGTCTCTTCTTATTATTGGTGTCCTTTTAGTAGTGGTTTCTTTGCAGCAATTTGACAATGAAGTCTCCTCTGAACAGTTGAAGTTGATATGTCGGTTACTTGAACTCTGTAGCATTTATTTGGGCTGCAATTTCTCTAATGAACTTATCCTCTGCAGCAGAGGTAACTCTGGATCTTCCATTCCTGTGGCGGTCCTCATGAGGGCCAGTTTCATCATAGTGCTTTATGGTTTTAGCGACTGCACTTGAAGAAACTTTCAACATTCATGAAATTTTCTGTATCGACTGACCATGTCTTAAAGTAATGATGGGCTGTCGTTTCTCTTTGCTTATTTGAGCTGTTCTTGCCATAATATGGACTTGATCTTTTACCAAATAGGGCTATCTTGTGTATACCAACCCTACCTTGTCACAACACAACTGATTGGCTCAGACGCATTAAGAAGGAAAGAAATTCCACAAATTAACTTTTAACAAGGCACACCTGTTAATTGAAATGCATTCCAGGTTACTACCTCATGAAGCTGGTTGAGAGAATGCCAAGAGTGTGCAAAGCTGCCATCAAGGCAAAGGGTGGCTGCTTAAACAAATCTGAAATTTAAAATATATATTTTGATTTGTTTAACACTTTTGGTTACTACATGATTCCATATGTTATTTCATAGTTTTTATGTCTTTATTATTCTACAATGTAGAAAATAGTAAAAATAAAGAAAAACCCTTGAATGAGTAGGTGTGTCCAAACTTTTGACTGATAATGTATATTTGGCTATTTCTTAGGAACTCTGATGGTGTTTATCTTTTTCCAACAGGAGGGGGAAATTGAAGCCGAGGACTTCACCAGCAGGTTATACAGAGAGCAAAACTTCTCACCTCAGCTTTACCTTGTGCATTTCCTCAAGGTTAGGAATCCTCCTGCGCACCAATCAATAAACAAAACCAAGTCATGACCCAGTCTTCAGCACCACCACCAGTTTGCTCTCACCAAACTCCAACCATTCTGACCAATTACCATATTACTGCACTGTTTCTAATGTCTGCCTTTCAGTCTGTGTCTTTCTGTACTCCAGAGGAGCCTCCCTGCTTTGTGGCAGCTCACCCCAGACTCTGCAGCCTTCATCCAGCAGAGTGGTCTCCAATAACAGGCCTCTGCCCCCACCCCCAATCTCATCACGGTGGTACTGGGTAGCCCAATCGCGCACCCTGAAGCCCCAGCCATCAGACCAAACCTCCAGTCTGTCATCAGCAAATAGGGCCAGCCTGCCCTAATTGGACTCTACCAATATATATACACCCCTCCATACAGTGCTGGACAAATATATGAGCAGCCTGTCACTTTTCTTAAATCATTCCATACATTTCTTCTAAAATAAGTTTGCATTTCAAAAAAACGTTGTCACCACACCTTATTGGATATTCAACATTGCAGAACCAATTTTGTTTTTGTAAAATTAATTTCACAATTTTAATTTTGAAAATAATGACATGGCATGGACCAAATTATTGGCACCCTGGAGCTAGTACTTGGTTGCAAGATGACTGCAGACAAAAGCTTCTTGTAGCCATCAATGAGCTTGCTGCACCTTTCTACTTGAAGTTTTGCCCAATTTTCAGCAGCAAACTGCTCTAATTATTCAATGTTGCTGTTTTCAGCTCTTGCCATAGGTTTTGGATGGGATTCAGGTCTGGACTCTTCGCTGGTCACACCAGAACAGTCCAGCATCTCTTCTTGAACTATTTATGGGTGCTTTTTGATGTGTGTTCGGAGTTGTTGTTCTTCTGTAAGACCCACAACCTTCAATGGAGACTCAGTTTTTGGATACTGAGTTGAACATTGGACTCAAACACCTGATAATCTGCTGATTTCATGTCTTGCGCACGTTCAAGTACCAGAGGCATCAAAGTAACCCTGCAGCATTATCAAACCTCTGCATCTTTGATTGTAGGGAGGGTGTTATTTTCAATTAATTATTCATTTGGTCGAAAGTAAACGCAGCACTGATCTGTATTGCCAAAGATAGGCATTTTGTTTCATTGGTCCACAGAACATTTCCCCCATGATTTAGGCTTGTTTATGTGGGTTTAAGTTAAATCAGTCTCTTGTGTCTCCTTCAGCAGTGGTGTCTTCCTATGTTTACCAATGACCAAATGAAGCATTCAAAGAAAATAACACCCTCCCTACAGTCAAACATGGGAGAGGTTCAATAATGTTGTGTGGTTGCTTTGCTGCCTCTGGTACTGGGTTGGACTTGAATGTGTGCCAGCCATCATGCAATCAGCAGATTATCAAGGTATTTTGGAATGCAATGTTCAACCCAGTGTCCAAAAACTGTGTCTCTGTTGAAGGTTATGGATCTTCCAGCAGGACAACCCCAAATATACATCAAAAGCAACCTGGAATGGTTTAAGAAGAAACGCCAGCGACGAGTCCAGATCTCAATCACATCCATAACCTATGGCTAGAGCTGAAAACAGCAGTTGATGGAGGGTATGGCACCTGCCGCCATACCCCGTTTAAAAGCACTTAAATCTCTGAATGGTACACATACACAATCCATGTCTCAGTTGTCCCAAGGCTTAAAAATCCTTCTTTAACCTGTCTTCTCCACTTATTTGAAGTGGATTTAACAAGTGACATCAATAAAGGATCATAGCCATATAAAATATCTAGTTTGTAAAATAGTTGCTATTGAGCTCAAAATTGAGAGCTGAGAAATAAAAAGTATATCTACAGAAAACTGAGAATCTCCTCTCTCCAACTGTGATAATGGGATAGCAGTGGTCTCCCTGCAATTGGATTTTAAAATGTTATACAATCGGAACACTTTTTTCGGACACCAATAATAAGAGAAGTAGGTAATAAATTCCTTTCGTTTTTTACGAAAGACCTGCCTAATTCTCAATTTGAACAAAGTTTTTTGGTTTAATAGGCAAAATTACACATTCTGTTACCATGTGACCCCAAAGTGACCCTGTTTTTGCATGGACATTGCCATTGAGGGCTTCCACCATTTTAAAGTAATCATAATCATTTAGAATCTAAAAGCACTTTAGCAACAGAAAAAGACAAGCATTTTAGAAATGAAAAACATCATGAGATGGAAGGTCATAAGAAGGTTGGAATGTTCATGGCTTGAGTGATCATTGGAGGGAGGTGGTCAAAGGGGGAAAGCAAGCAAATACGGTCTCTGGAGCAAGTCTGGGGGCAGGCAGGCAGCACGGTGTCATCAAGGACCAAGGTGGCTCGCTGTCTGTGTGGCTTCTCCATACTGTAGTAGGACTTGGATGAAGTTTGAACTCCTGCACCACAGTTCGTGGACTCCACAGTAGGTAAAGCTAGCTAGTCCTTCACTACTACCAAAATGAAGCACCCACTTGGGTGAAGCTACGGCAGTCACGTGGCACCAGAAAGCACACCACATTTCAATAATAATTCAAGAGTAGCCTTGTAACCCAGTCCTCCCTACAATCCTCATCACTGCACACCTCAGCTGTATTTATTTTGGGCTTCTCTCCATCCTCGACCTCTGGACACATGCCTGGCATTTGAATCAAAACAATTGCCAGCTAGCCAGCTGACATTAGCTAGCTAGCCAAACGAACACATTACTTGCCAGCTTTAGTCTTTAAACTCCATAGTGCACTCTGATGACATTAACTGTTCATCCTTAAAACAAAAATGCCATAAACATTTATTAATTATATAAATATTTACAAAATGTGCAGGAGCTCCCTGCCTATGTACATATAATACCTATATACAATGCATTTGGAAAGTATTCAGACCCATTCCCTTTTTACACATTTTGTTACGTTAAAGCCTTATTCTAAAATGTATTAAATAAAAACATTTCCTCATCAATCTACACCCAATACCCCATAATGACAAAGCAAAGACAGGATTTTTTTTAAATAAAAAAATGGAAATGCCTTATTTGCATAAGTATTCAGACCCTTTGCTATGAGACTCGAAATTGAGCTCAGGTGCATCCTGTTTCCATTGATCATCCTTGAGATGTTTCTACAACTTGATTGGAGTCCACCTGTGGTAAATTCAATTGATTGCACATGATTTGGAAAGGCACACGCCTCTGTATATAAGGTCCCGCAGTTGAGTAGGATTGTTGTCAGAGCAGGATTGTGTCGAGGCACAGATCTAGGGAAGGGTACCAAAAAATGTCTGCAGCATTGAAGGTCCCCAAGAACACAGTGGCTTCCATCATTCTTAAATGGAAGAAGTTTGGAACCACCACAAGACACTTCCTAGAGCTGGCCGCATGGCCAAACTGAGCAATCGGGGGAGAAGGGCCATGGTCAGGGAGGTGACCAAGAACCCCATTGTCACTCTGACAGAGCTCCAGAGTTCCTCTGGAAATGGGAGAACCTTCCCGAAGGACAACCATCTCTGAAGCACTCCACCAATCAGGCCTTTATGGTAGAGTGGCCAGACGGAAGCCACCCCTCAGTAAAAGGCACATGACAGGCCACTTGGAGTTTGCCAAAAGGCACCTAAAGGACTCACACCATGAGGAACAAGATTATCTGGTCTGATAAAACCAAGATTGAACTCTTTGGCCTGAATGCCAAGTGTCACATCTGGAGGAAACCTGGCACCATCCCTACGGTGAAGCATGGTGGTGGCAGCATCATGCTGTGGGGATGTTTTTCAGCGTCAGGGACTGGGAGACTAGTCAGGATCCAGAGAAAGATTAACGGAGCACAGAGAGATCCTTGATACAGAGAGATCCAGTGAGATCCTTGATGAACAGAGAGATCCTTGATGAAAACCTGCTCTAGAGCGCTCAGGACCTCAGACTGGGGCAGAAGTCTTCCTTCCAACAAGACAACAACCCTAAGCACACAGCCAAGACAACACAGGAGTGACTTTGGGACAAGTCTCTGAATGTCCTTGAGTGGCCCAGCCAGAGGCCAGACTTGAACCCGATCGAAAGTCTCTGGAGAGACCTGAAAATAGATGTGCAGCAACGCTCCCCACACAATCTGACAGAGCTTGAGAGGATCTGCAGAGAAGAATGAGAGAACCTCCTCAATTACAGGTGTGCCAAGCTTGTAGCTTCATACCCAAGAAGACTCAAAGATGTAATCGCTGCCAAAGGTGCTACAACAAAGTACTGATTAAAGGGTCTGAATACTTATGTAAATGTTGCATTTCATTTATTTATTTTTATGCAAAGATATCTATAATTCCATTTTTGCTTTGTTGTTATGTGGTATTGTGTGTAGATTGAATAAGGGGGAAAAAACTATTTAATCCATTTTAGAATAAGGGCGTAACGTAACAAAATGTGGAAAAAATCAAAGAGTCTGAATACTTCTGAATGTACTGTATGTACATGCAAGACTTATATAGTGCCTATATAAGACACTGAATGGAGCCAGGAGTTATGGTGCTGAATGGCATTGTATGAAATGACTGACAACCGTAGTAGATCTACTGGTCTGGAACATAAATATTGAACTGGGTGGGGATACCTATGAGTTGGGAGAAAATGGACTACTTTAAAATGTAGACACTATAATGGCATATGATGGCACAGATACAAAGATGAGTCCTCTATATAGCTCTATGGCCTTTTCGTATCTGTATCTGCCCCTCATTGGCTAGAATGGTCCCACCTGATATCGCCTCCACCTGCCTGCCTGCCTTCCATCTTTGACCACACGTATTTCCATTGTTAGAGCGGTCGCTTGACTATCTTATCAATATAATAGACAATCTTTGGGCAAATGGTGCTTGTTTAAAGCTGTAAAATTCAGAAATCGCTCTGTCATTTCCTGCTTTCTAAAATTCTAATAGTTTGCATTATTTCAGTTTATGTGACAAAACAAGCATAGTGAAGAGAATCATTGTATGATCTAAACCACCGTGAAATGTATTTTCAATAACCAAAAATATTTTGTCAGCTTTTTGAAGCTGGTCTACAAAAACTAAACTTAAGAACAGGAAGCATAGAAATAACACACATAGAACAGAAAACCGAGATCCTCCGCAGCTTAGATTGCTTAGCGTATTGTAATATAGATTTGGTTATTGCAGGTCTTGGATAACCAATGCTATAGTAGAGCTGTCAATGGCAATATGCTGTACTGAATTAACATAGTAGCACATTTTTATAAAACGTCATAACAGACATTTAGGTATTCCTAATTGTCTGATTGAACCAATAGAATTGAGATATTCTCTCGTTCCCCTGATCCATTTCCCGTTGGTGGTGTGGTGGTTCATTTCTTTACTATCAAATGAGGAGAGACAAACTTATCACACAAGTCAGAGTTATACTTAAACTAAATCTTTAATAGTGAGAGCTTTGCAATAGCAATGGCTGGTCGACGAATCACCGTTTCTGATGATCCGTTGAGAGCGGCGAGACAAAAGTACAAAGGTCTTTTATAGCCAAGATACACCCCTTTCAACCTATATGACGAACAACAGATACATAGAATGGGTCACAAGGTTAAGATTTGTATGAAAGATACCTATAATACATAGCAGACAGTATCTGCTGTGTCAACAGTTTTCATTGTATAGAGACCAGTGTCTGTCCCTCCGACTCCAAACTGGAACCATCTCTCCCTGGTACGGTATAGAACAGAAACATTAACTCATGCTCTGGAATGCTCTTTAGGTTTTATCACCCAAAAGACATGGTAAATCTCCTGTCAGTGTTATCTCCCAGAGGCCCATCCTCAGTAGAACACACACACACACACACACACACACACACACACACACACACACACACACACACACACACACAATAGTTAAGAACCCTCTATTTTGTTAAATAAAACAACCATTTGATGCAATAACAGTATTATAACATAATTTTGCAATTTTGCCACCATAATGGACATGCACACGGTGGCGCTGTCTACTAGCAAATGTACACCCAACATCTGTCATCATCATCAACATCTGTCCCCTAGCTCTATTCTCAGCAGAACAGACAGACAGACATCTCCACATGAACATACAGCAGCAGCACACCAAACACAATGGGTGCATCGTCATCAGCTCGGCTACTGTGTCCGTCTGCTAACCGTCTGTCCTCTGTTCTATGTCGGGCCGGCTCGGTTCAGTCGTCCACTATTATCGTCAAAAGACAGGAAACAGATGCTACATCAGATGCTAACTGTGGGACAATAGCACCATTCTGCATGCCTGTTGGGACATAGGCCTGATGTTATATTTATTGTGACCAGCTTCAACATGCATGCAGAACAATTAATATAATGGACAGTTGCAGCTTTCAATACTAATCTATTCTATTTCCATTTCCACTCTGTTCAGTGGTCATGCTGTTGATCTCCACAAGATGGCAGTAGAACTTGTGCTATTGACAGGTACATGTGTCCAGCTAACCTCAGCAGAGCAAGATCTTCTCAATATGGACTTCATTATGAAATGTAGGCCTACGTGGCGCTCTGATTTGATGAATCCCTTGTCCTCTCAACTCAAATAGTGCAGTTTACTCAGTTCAATCTCCAATCTAAAGCAGCCTGAGGGTGGGGTTAGTGCTCACTGTGTCACTCAAAAGCATAATAGCATAATATCATGGATGCCCTTGCTGTGCATTTTGCTAGATTTTCATTGAATAGTGATGTTTACAGTATCCATAACTTCCATGTGGGCACAATCAGAATGTGGACAAGATCAGGACAAAGGTCGCATGTCAGCTCCAGGTATAGACGAGGCTAGCGTTAGTTGCTTCCTTTGTGCCAGACAGACAGGGCATCTGAATACAGCTCTGGTGTGTCAGGCTCACCTGCCCTTTGTGCTTCGGCCCAATCCAATATTTTCCCTGGTAATTCCCCCTCTACTGCACGACATGGCTGCTCTTTCAGAGTTAAGTCCACATAAGCTCCCACTTGAGTGTCAGAAGCAGAACGATGACTGTGGTTGCCTAGCGACATCTCAGTGAGTGCACCTAGAGGTGGTGGGTAAACACTTTGAGCCTTCCAGGGGGAGAAGTGACATCACTCTGCTTCCTGTGATAGGTGTCATATAACATGTTTGTTTGCATCTCTTATTTGTTACATTTTAATTGATGTCATACTGCTGTTCTCCAGCACGGAAATTCAGACCTGAGTTATGCATTCCTAAATGGAACTATTCCCTTTATATGCGCTTATCTCTCTACCTGTATTCTGACCTTGAATTTAAGCATGGGGAAATTGCCAGTGCCAGCAAGGTATGCGTTTGAGGTGGAGATCAAAGAAATGAAGGTGTGGCGGAGGGTGTGTCTATTCTAACCTTAGTTTATTTACCTAATACTTCCACCACGCGAGAGGAACCTGTCGGTTCCAAGTGGAATAAGCATCTACTTCATTTTTTTCCGATAGAAATAACAGCATTCTCCATGCACTGTAATTTATAAATAGATAAGAGCTATTGATAAGAGCTAGGTAAATTAGTAATCCATTTGGAAAAGGGGGTTGTAAATACACATAGCAATTTTTGGGATTATTTTTCCTTCTGATCCCTGGTGACGAATGTGAAACCAGTCATATGGAAGTCAACTGAAAATCATATCAACATGTATTGCGGCCCCTTTTCAACAGTGAAGTAGGCTATAAATAGCTGTGCCTTTATTTAGAATTTTTATTGTATGCCCTCATAACTTGCGGTGTTCAATTTGGAGACCCAAGCTATAGGCATCTTCTGTAGGACGTTTTAATTATATGCCCAGGCTTTTCTCAGTTTTATTTTACAATTTGTATCATGTTAAATATTAGCCACCATCGGGAGCCACGGTCATTAATACCCACATACATTCATAACTGTCAATTAAGTTTTAGTTTCCTTAATTGTTTACCTTTCTTTCCTCTGTCACGCACATGTAGTTGTTCCTGAGGGTTGCTAGCATTAGTGGATCATATAAGCCTAATGTTAATTTGGGACATGTAGCCTATTTGAATCATTATGGAACTCAGACCACACGTAGCCAGTTTCACGACGACTGGACCGTTGGCATGCAGTTCCATGATTAGTGAGAATTAGGGAACATTTATAGGACTATTTTACACATACTTCAACTTCCAATGTTTCATGGACTGAGCTTGTATATTGTATATATATGTTAGCTATAATATTGTTATAATGCCTTCATTATTAAAGCAGACGTGGTTGTAACACTTTGCTGCACCCCACAGATGAACCAGTTCTGCCTGTGCCAGATACTAACCTTACTCCCACACACACACAGAGAGAGATGGCTGACACAAACCATTTATGAGCACTGATAAGGCAGGGGGGCGCTCTGACCTCAGGCGCCAGTTGCTGGTGTCTGCTTCAACATCTTGTCAATACAAGAGACAACCCAGACCGGCATGGCACTCAACGAGCATGCGCATGCATATACACACACACACACACAAACCCCTGTTTCAGGCGGGAGTTCCAAGGACAAAGAACACTACTGAGAACCAATGGAACATTGATATCAGCCTGAAGGGGACCGCCCTCCACTCACAGCGACCAGTCAGGAGAGCAGAACTACTAGAATCTAACTACGTCATTTCACTGTATAAAATGTATTGCACAATATGAGTCGGGGCTCCTCCTGCTAGCTCCCTCTGAGCTAAATGGACGAGCCCGTGCACGTGTTGTCAGATATCTTTGCAACTTATTAAACTGCCTTAAATATCATACCTTATCCACCTGGTCTAGCGTCTCAACTTGGTCTCTCTCTTCTAGTAAATATCATCTGATCTTTAACATGGTAGCAGAGGATGGTTTTCTAAGAACCTGAATTCGGTCCATAGGAGGATGATGAGAAGAGAGAGAGAAGTTGGAGACAAATCGAGAGACGGGTGACCTGAAAAGGAGCTGCCGGGGATTCATCTCACCTCAGGAATCTGATCTAAAAGTCGACTAAACAAAAGGTAAGCAGAGCCGGTTAAATCAAAAATCTGCATATTGTAATATAGAGATAACCAAATTTAAGATCAGTGACTGAGTGTGAGTATGAATTTCCGTTAAATTTATTATATAAGTTGCATACTGAGGCATTGATGCAAAGATATTTGTCATATAGTCTAAGAATGAAAAGAGATGAAATGAGTAATGAGAAATGATTGACCACCGTAGAAGCGGGCCTAGTTGCTAGAACTAGAAGGATCCTGCACGGTTGAAGTGTCTGTTCAAGTTGTATCAGTGTCCGGGACTAGAAGTTAGTGTAAGTTGAAGATGTAAGTTGTTGGCAACCTCGTACACGCCTCGGACACCCTTCTAGGTAGCATCGGAATTAAACTGAGCTTGATCATTCGGGAGCTCGTGCTGAATTGGCAAATCCGGGTAAGGTTAATAACTATTTTTTAACTGGTCGCCGCTCGGTACCTAAGTCCAAGCCTGAGCTTTAATGTGGTGAGGACTTAATCCTCTTGGCCATGTTTTAAATTCTTGTGACAGGTATAACTATGTAATTATGTTTTGTTTGTAGTAAACGTTTGGGTTAAGGGGATTTACATGTTCCCAGAGACAAGGTATCTTAAAGGGGCACACTCATATATGGAATATTCAGAGTTTTATTTTCTGAGTTTTAATTAGACAAGGAAATTTTTAATTTTTAAAGATAAGGGGTTCTTTAATAGGTCTAGACATGGTATGGAACACGAATGTAAGGGGGTGTTGTAACCTTTGACCTGCATCATGGCTGTCTCTTGAAGTCTGATCAGCTTCGGGGGAGGGCCATGTAGATAATGCATTTGTGGTCATTTGGTATACTGGTTTTGAGGTAAATTAATATGTAAGGACTCTAGAAATTGCCACCATAGACATGTTTTTCTAAAAATCCATGAGTTTAGATGAAGCCAAACAGTGAGACATTTAGTTAAAATTTGGAAACAAAACAGTTGTTACAGACAGATAAGGGAAAGGGCAGACAGACAGGCCCTCCCTACACTGCTGAGACCTTGAAGGTTTGAGAGCAGAGAGGGGAGTTTCGGAAGGGGCGCCAGGACATGGATAACAGAATGGGTAGATAACAGTTACTGAATGGAGACATGAAAGGGGCGCTCCTACAATGATAATGTAGAACATAAGAATATTTTACTATTCTTACCTAAGTCATTATTTAGAATAGGTAAGGTTGTTACCTGGCTAGAGCCAGGTATCAAGAGGGGGATGGGTACATTGTGGTCTAGGATAGGATGGGGCCTATTGGATAATAAACTAATTATAAAAAAATAAATAATAATAATTAAAAAATAAATAATAATAATAATTAAAAAATAAATAATAATAATAATTATAGCTAACAAATAGGTATAGAAGTTAAATATATAATCAGATAAAACAAATGAGAAACTGGTGGTTAACCGAACCTGTATGTCCAGGATTTTATGCGTTACAGATGAATTAAAGGAGAAGGTGATTCACTTGACCTGGGGGCATATCGCACTTGGAGGGTGAGACACACTGGCACTGCCGAATGATCACAGAGTTAGGGAGAAGAACTGTTGCTAATAAAGCTCAGGGGTCAACTCCTTAATGAAGAATTCCCTGACCCCGACCTGTCATCACTGTGAACGTTCATAGAAGTGAAAGTGTTGCTTGATCTCTGGCTGATGATGTGTTCTCTGGGAGAGGGTGGGGTTTTACAGGACTGCTTGTAGTCCTGAGCTGTCCGATTAGGATACGATGGGGATGTTACCATCGCAGTACTGCCAGAACAACCACCAGTTCCAACAGACCAGGGATTCAGCCGGCCTCCTCCACCACTTCAAGACCAACTCCCACACCACCACCTAAGCTCTCCAATCTGGTACAGGTAATAAATGTAAAAGACATCTCAGATAGTGACCAATTGGGGACTTAAACTGAATATGAGGAAAGGGAGAATATGTGGTTGGCCTACAAAACAATAAATAGAAAGGACTGTGTCGTATGTGGACATGCCAGACCTATTCTGGCTGCTCACCCATTTGCCCTAAGTAATGGGGAAGGTTGGATGTGTACATTGGAAAGTTTAAGCCAAATTCAACCCTGTGTAAAACTCTGAGTCTTGTGTTCCCAGAAGTCCCTCCCCAGAAGGTACCGTGGGGAGTTAAGGCATATGGGGGATATTACAGCTGTATCACTGGTACAGGTAGGGGTATAGACTATGTGAGGCTCCCTACTACTGCCTGCATCACTAATGTCACTATTAACTAGAGGTGTTGCTGATGTATGGTGGATGTGTGGACCTGCCAGGCAGTTGACCCCCATTTTGAAAGGAAATTGTCGTTGCACATGTGTTTTGGCCAGTCTGATAACACCATTGCCTATTATTGAGGTTACAGCTAATCAACTTCTGGGAGCTGCACATGACACAGAGGCTCGGAACCAACCCAGGAGACGGCAGAGCCGAGACGCTACTTGGTCCGAGGGTACAGATAACATCCACACCAACCTCTTGGGGGTCCTAATAGGGGTCCCCCCACGAATTCCAGGCATTAAACAGAAATGATGGTCTGTGGCATCTGATGCCCACCATTCTTGGTCCAGCTATTGTTGATACTAAACAAAATGCCTGGATCAATTATATCTACTATAATCAACAATGATTTGTCAACTACACCCACACTGCACTTAGGGGGATGGCTGAACAATTGGATGCCACCTCTCGAACTGCTAGACAGAATAGGCTAGCACTAGACATGATACTGGCCAACCAGGGAGGTGTATGTAAAATGATTGGAGAACAGTATTGCAAGTTTGTCCCTAACAATACTAGTCCGGATGGGAGCATTTAAAAAAAAGCTCTGAGTGGGTTGGTAAGGTTATCGGTGGAGATGGAGGGTCTTGCAGGTGTGGAGGAGAGTGGACTGTTCCCCTGGCTGGGTGGTTGGTTTGGTAAGTACACTACAATGATGAATACTGGATTTCGGTGTCCCTAGTTGTTGTTTTTCTTATGCTCATGTGCTGTGCTGCCTGTATCATACCTTGTTTGAAGAAGTCTGTTACAGATGTGGCAAGGACCTCTGGTATGATGCCGTTGCTTGATGCTCCAGTTGGAGAGGCTGATACGGAATCAAGCTTTCGCAGGAGAGGCCTGACAGAGGAGGACCCTTGGTTTGCTGCAATTGATGTTGTCGAATGAATAAAAAGTGATGTTTGTCCTCCCTGTTGTGAAGGTTTGAAGTTCCCGGGTGGCGACGAGCCCACCTGGTACAGGTTGTATAGAGGGATGGACCTGAGGGTTTAACATTCATTTTCTCGTTTTTTGGTTAATAATGTGGGATTTTGGACTCAACAAGGCTTCGAGGCGGTCCATGGCCAATTGGCCGCTACATCCCTGATGGCATTTCAGAATAGAATCGCAGTAGATATGTTGTTGGCTGAGCGCGGAGGTGTTTGTGCCATGTTTGGGGAGCAATGTTGTACTTTCATTCCCAAAAATACAGCGAATGATGGAAGTCTTACCGCCGCCCTAGAGGGTCTTCGCACGCTTAATGGGAAGATGAAACAGCACTCCGGAGTGGACACTACTATGTGGGATTCTTGGATGGATGCTTTTGGCAATTATAAAATGCTTGTTTCCTCTATCCTTGTCTCAATTTCTGTTTTTGCCGCGATACTTGTGCTTTGTGGTTGCTGTTGCATTCCATGTGCTCGCACTCTGATACCCTATCTGCTATAGACCCAAAGCAGACCGATAGGGGTCAGATGTACCCACTCCTTGCTATTGAGGAAGCTGAGCCTGGGTATCAATTTGATGACTAGTGATGGCTAGAGGATTTACTATTGTCACGTCTCTGGTGAGACGTGAAGAGGGGGAATAATAAAAAAAATTGTTTGCTGACAGATTTTACTGTGGTCACGTCTTTTAAGACGTGAAGAGGGGGATTTGTTAGCTATAATATTGTTATAATGCCTTCATTATTAAAGCAGACGTGGTTGTAACACTTTGCTGCACCCCACAGATGAACCAGTTCTGCCTGTGCCAGATACTAACCTTACTCCCACACACACACAGAGAGAGATGGCTGACACAAACCATTTATGAGCACTGATAAGGCAGGGGGGCGCTCTGACCTCAGGCGCCAGTTGCTGGTGTCTGCTTCAACATCTTGTCAATACAAGAGACAACCCAGACCGGCATGGCACTCAACGAGCATGCGCATGCATATACACACACACACACACAAACCCCTGTTTCAGGCGGGAGTTCCAAGGACAAAGAACACTACTGAGAACCAATGGAACATTGATATCAGCCTGAAGGGGACCGCCCTCCACTCACAGCGACCAGTCAGGAGAGCAGAACTACTAGAATCTAACTACGTCATTTCACTGTATAAAATGTATTGCACAATATGAGTCGGGGCTCCTCCTGCTAGCTCCCTCTGAGCTAAATGGACGAGCCCGTGCACGTGTTGTCAGATATCTTTGCAACTTATTAAACTGCCTTAAATATCATACCTTATCCACCTGGTCTAGCGTCTCAACTTGGTCTCTCTCTTCTAGTAAATATCATCTGATCTTTAACATATACCACTGTATTTTTGATTAGTCAATATATTTAGTGCGTAAAGGCCCTTCAAACCTGTTTTTTTATGATTCATACTTTCCTAACCCTAAAACCTACCAGTTGGTGCTGAAACGGAGATGAATATGCATATACTTAGATGGCTTTTTCTTATTGAGCCCTATATTCTGAACGCGTTTTCTCTATGTATTCTAGTATGTCGACAAAATACGAATGAAAGGTACATCGTATTTAAAGGGATGGCTTAAGATAAATGTACTGAATAAAAACTCCATGAGAAAATCTGTTGGCCAGAAAGTGGGAAGGTTCCAGCGGTTTACTTACTTTTATTCAGTGCGCAGTTGAAGTCGGAAGTTTACATACACCGTAGCCAAATACATTTAAATTCAGTTTTTCACAATTCCTGACATCTAATCCTATTGTCAGTTAGGATCACCACTTTATTTTAAGAATGTGAAATGTTAGAATAATAGTAGAGAGAATTATTTATTTCAGCTTTTATTTCTTTCATCACATTACCAGTAGGTCAGAAGTTTACATACACTCAATTAGTATTTGGTAGCATTACCTTTAAATTGTTTAACTTGGGTCAAACGTTTCAGGTAGCCTTCCACAAGCTTCCCACAATAAGTTGGGTGAATTTTGGCCCTTTCCTCCTGACCCAGCTGGTGTAACTGAGTCAGGTTTGTAGGCCTTTTTGCTCGCACACGCATTTTCAGTTCTGCCCACAAATGTTATATAGGATTGAGGTCTGGGCTTTGTGATGGCCACTCCAATACCTTGACTTTGTTGTCCTTAAGCCATTTTGCCAACTTTGGAAGTATGCTTGGGGTCATTGTCCATTTGGAAGGCCCATTTGCGACCAAGCTTTAACTTCCTGACTGATGTCTTGAGATGTTGTTTCAATATATCCATGTAATTTTCCTCCCTCATGATGCCATCTATTTTGTGAAGTGCACCAGTCCCTCCTGCAGCAAAGCACCCCCACAACATGATGCTGACACCCTGTGCTTCAAGGTTGGGATGGTGTTCTTTGGCTTGCAAGCTTCCCCCTTTTTCCTCCAAACATAATGATGGTCATTATGGCCAAACAGTTCTATTTTTGTTTCATCAGACCAGAGGACATTTCTCCAAAAAGCATGATCTTTGTCCCCATGTGCAGTTGCAAACCGTAGTCAGTTTTTTTATGGCGGTTTTGGAACAGTGGCTTCTTCCTTGCTGAGCGGCCTTTCAGTTTATGTCGGTATATGACTCGTTTTACTGTGGATATAGATACTTTTGTACCTGTTTCCTCCAGCATCTTCACAATGTCCTTTGTTGTTGTTCTAGGATTGATTTGCACTTTTCGCACCAAAATACGTTCATCTCTAGGACATAGAACGCGTCTCCTTCCTGAGCGGTATGACGGCTGCGTGGTCCCATGGTGTTTATACTTGTGTACTATTGTTTGTACAGATGAACGTGGTACCTTCAGGCGTTTGGAAATTGCTCCCAAGGATGAACCAGACTTGTGGAGGTCTACAATTTTTTGGCTGATTTATTTTGATCCCATGATGTCAAGCAAAGAGGCACTGAGTTTGAAGGTAGGCCTTGAAATACATCCACAGGTACACCTCCAATTGACTGAAATTATGTCAATTAGCCTGTCAGAAGCTTCTAACGCCATGACATCATTTTCTGGAATTTTCGAAGCTGTTTAAAGGTACAGTCAACTTAGTGTATGTAAACTTCTGACCCCCTGGAAGTGTGACACAGTGAATTATCAGTGAAATAATCTGTCTGTAAACAATTGTTGGAAAAATGACTTGTGTCATGCACAAAGTAGATGTCCTAACAGACTTGTCAAAACTATAGTTTGTTAACAAGAAATTTGTGGAGTGGTTGAAAAACGAGTTTTAATGACTCCAACCTAAGACTTCAACTGTAGCCACACCTGTAGAGTGCATTTACGTGCCTACATTAGGTAAGTCTGAATACCAACTACTGAGAAGTGTGTAGGGAAGGTGGACATTTCCTAAGTCTGAATCTGCCCCCAAGTGGGAACAGCAGCATGACACTGGGGGGGGGGGGGGGGGTTGTGTGTGTTTGTATTACTATACCCGTGGATACCGGAAATCCCCAAGTCCCCACAAGGATGGTAAAACAAGGAAAATTCTCCCTCGTGGGATATTTTAGGCTTAGTGGTTCAGGTTAGGGTTAGAATTGGGGGTTAGGTTTAGAGTAAGGAATTATGATTAGGTTTAGGGTTATGGTAAGGGTTAGGGGTTAGGGAAAATAGGATATTTAATGGAAATCAATTTTGGGTCCCCACTAGGATAGTAAAAAATTGTGTGTGTGTATGCGTGCGGGCGTGTCTATTGTTGAGGCAGCACATGAAGGATTCTAAATATGGATTGAGAAGTTCCAAAAGCTGGTGGTGAAAGGAAGAGGTCAAGCCAAAGTACCTTCCCCTTGTTTACCTTTTCAGATGGACATGCTCTTGAAAGGCCATGATGGTTAAAGGTTAACCATGGTTCAAATCAAGAGGAGGCTCAGTCCTAGAGGACCAGAGGTCAGCGGGAGGTTAAGAGGAGTCTTTACCGTTTGAAGTAACAAGTCAGAGATCATCTAGCAGCTGGCCTTGATCTCCATGAAGAGGAAAAACACCTAGGGCTCTATTCAATCTGTATCGCCTAACCGTTACAGACTGCGCTATAGAAATGTAAAGGTCATTTCTGATTGAGCCGACATATACAGCATTTACCGGGAATGCAGTCTCCGCCAACGCTAAACATTGCCTTTAAATTTCAATTGGGCTTTAGCGCTGAATTTCCACGATACATATTGAATAGAGCCCTTATTCTTTATTTACACTAACTTATTGGGGTCTTTCTCATTCATGTCTTTTACTGTTCCAGAGTGGGTTAATGAGTATTGGGGTCGAGTGAAGCGGTCTGCTCTGCCCTGGAAATGAGCCCAGTGTTTATGACTGCCGCTGGAATGGGCTCATAACCGCTGCTGAACCTGTGAAGTATTGAATCTGGGATTAATAGCCTGTTGGCCTCTTTAATGGGCCTCATTTAGACCAGCCCACTGCTGCAGGCCACACACACACACACACACACACACACACACACACACACACACACACACACACACACACACACACACACACACACACACACACATCACAGTGTCATGCTGCTGACTAGTCCCTTAGGCAGTGTCTCTCAGGCTCATCACCTGGGGGCCGATTCAGACTTAGGAAAAGTACACCTTTCCTGCGCACTTCTCAGTAGTTGGTATTCAGACTAACCTAATGCAAGCGCGTAATGTGTTCTACAGGTGTGGCTACCTTGCGCGCACTGAATAAAAGTAAGAGCCGAAATCCCTTCTACTTGATAGCCAACAGATTTTCTGATTGGAGTTTTCATTCAATAGGGGTTTCAGTACATTTATCTTAAGCCATCCCTTTAAAAACGATGTACCTTTAATTCGAAATTTGTCGACAGACACTACAATACATCGAGAAAACGGGTTCAGCAGGTACATAGTCAGATAGGTTGGCATTACTCTTCATCATGTTACTGTAATATCATTACACATACACAGTTAATGCTAGTACACATGGTGGCTGATTACTTATTTATACTAATCACTCTGCTTCCAATCTATTATTCATGTGAAGCACTGGTCTGCATGCCTGTACTGATGCTGACGAATGGAAATGGGATTGAATGGAAATAGAAGACAGAGCAGGAGTCTCTCATTCTCACCATACTCTCCACCCCAGTCTACATTAGCCATGGATGATGGCTTCCAAACCCTTCAAAGTGGGCTTGCTCACAATCACTGCACTCTGACAGGACCAGATAAGGCACTAACACCACATTGGGAAGGGTAGATGCTGCAAGTCAGTTATTCAACAAGGTATTTTAGTGCAACGCAGTTGATTCTCCTGCTTTGGGGCCCAATTCAATCAGATCCGCTTTTGCCAAAATCTGTATAGCGGTTGTTTTGGCGATGTCAGAGGTGGAACTGCATTAGAGTTGTCAAATCCACAAGCAGCCCTGTGCAGTAGGCTATTGCGGACACTGCCATTGGATGCAGCGAGTCGTATTAGTAATAATCCCATACAGCCTCTACACCTCGATAACTGATATAAATCTTTATTGCTTCGTTTAATGATTTTAAATTTGACAGTCATTATTTCGATAGGATATACAGCCTACACTTTCTCGTTCCGAACTTCTAACACGAGTGGGAGGGGTGTAGCTTCGTGATAAACACACGAGCAGCCGCTCACCGATTTGACAGCTCTTAATGCAGTTACACCTCCGACACCACCAAAACACCAGCTATGCGGGTGTCGGCTATTGTCGGTTAACGCTTAATCTGATTGAATCGCAGCCTTGATCTCATTCACGACCTGATCTTAAAATAGCAGGAGAGCCCCACTGTGTCAGCACAACAGACCCGGTATACAAGTCCCTCCCAGGGCACTGACCACACCGAAGCAGCCCCATCAGCACTAAATTGTAAACAGTCAGTTACCAGGGCATCACCAACACCCGGCGGTCCAAGTCTTTCTCAGATTGGATTGTTCCCTCTGCCGGCCCAAGAGACTAGGCCTTTTTTTTAGGGAGGAAATTAAAGAGCTGAGCTGAGCGCATTTGAAAAGGAGAACTTTATTTACAACACATAAGGGGCTGGCCGCTGGCCAACTGCTAAACTATTGCTCAGTAGCCTATACACCATTTATCAATAAGCTACATCAAGTTTGCTTTTCTCTCTCTTTAACTCTTTAAACCTTATCAGTCCTAGGGACTCCCAACAAAATAATCAGATTTTTTTCACTACATTAATTTATCTGCATGTCTCGCCCTTATATTTAGCCTCACAATGAAGTGTTTCACCATTTTATTTTCAGGACAACCAGGGCTACAAGTAGAACACAAAACGATTTAATATTTAACATAAAACATTGAGTTTTATTGACAAATGTGACCGACTGCCTTGATTTGGTCTTATGTAGCAACATTTCAAATTGTGTTTTTTTAATTTTACATTGGATAAAAGCAGACACACAGAGCTACAAAATGGTATATCATACACTGCATTTGAGGAACAATGGGAAAGTAATTCTGCTTTGAAAGTTGATAAACTTGTAACCTCAAACCTCAAAATGGCCTTTGAATTTTTGGTACCTACTGGAGAGCTCTTTGCCCACACCCATTCAGCATCGTTCACACCCTCTTAAGCTTTAGCCCCCACCCAAACTCTGACCATTTTACTCGCCCTAGCGTTGGTGACTAACTGTGCTGCTGGCAACAATGTAATTACGCTTTTTTGACGGCGTTTGCTGACACTGGCCATATTCAACGGGTGTTGAGCATTCGTAAATTCATCAGTTATTCTGCACTCTGGCACACTCAGATGAGAGTGCTCTGAAATCGGAGTAGATGGCCAGACTGAATTTACGAACAAACCCGAAATGGTTACTTGCATAGTGGAATCTTTTGTTAAGACATGTAGCTAGCTAGCTAGGTAAACAATTTACTATCATCCCAACTCAGATGTTACTACCCTGCATGAATCTGCAGGTAGCTAACCAACCAGGTTCAATGTTAGCTAGCTAACATTAGACTATAACTAGCAAAGCAAATGGCTCTGCGATACGAATAATAAGATCATACACGTAACGTTAGCTAGCGAGCCAGCCAGCTAACGTTAGCTAGCAAACAGTACACTAACTTGAAATGAGACCACTTTCTGTCAAAATTAGAAACGTGTAATCTCTGAAAATGTAGCTCGCTAGACTATCTTACACATATACATCAAGGATGGACACTTCTCCCTCTCTGTCACGGATGCCATGGTTGCCCTTAGTTTGAAGATGTAATCCAGAGACTGGTGTTTTCTCCATCTCCTTAGCTATGATACTCAAATTCCACTGATTTCAAAACTCGGTCCTCCAGAAAGTGGAGAGCAACACTTATCCAGTTTTACTACGCGATACATTTTTATAAAAAGCCGCGTTAAACATGATTTCCTACACATACTGACCAGCTCAAATAGACAGAAGTATGCTATATGGCAGACCAATCCAAACTCATCTCTCGGCATGTCCAGCCCACTCATTATCTCAGCCAATCATGGCTAGGGGGAAGGTTGCTGACTTTTCTGTGGCTAAACCAACTAGGCTCGTAATTTAACAATTCTATTAGTATTTACATATGGCATACTAGTTTGTTATTAAGGCACATGAAAGGTCACATGCATTTGTATTTAAAAAATGGCTCTCCTGTGAAGTAGTGACCTGCGACATACACCTAGGTTCTTGAAACGAGTCACAAATGTCAAGCAAAAACCAAATAGAAAATTAATTTATAAGAATGCTGTAAGTACAGAAATAGTTTGCTCAGTAGAAAATGAATATCCAACTAGTTAGTGACAACTGTGTGTTGTTTGTGACAGCACCTATGATATTCTATCTCGAAGAAACCTTACCTTCTAATGACTTGTTTGACTTGTGAACGTCATCGAACAAAACATTGAGCAAACATGCGCATTTGTGAGAGTCTCCGCTATTCATAGTGGGCTAATAATAGTATGTAGCTCAAACCGTATGGATTTTACATACATTTTTGTGAGAAGAACCGTTTTCGGGATCCGGCCTTATCTCACAATCCGCTCTAGCTCACCCCCTGTTAATCACACATAATAATGGTTGGTATCAGCTGAAGCAGAAGAACAGAAATAGACAAAACCAATGCAAAAAAAGAAGTCTGTAGCTCAAACACACACTGTTTAAGGAGTTGGAAGAACTAAATCACGCCGGTGTGATTGTGGGACTCAAAGTGTGCAGGCCAGGGCCACAGGAACTGTTTGCCAATATATCAAAGTGGCCTAACCCTTGAAGAAACCGAAGTAACCCTCCATTTGCATCATCATCTGAAGACAATTATTACTTTTTAATAGTTACTTGTGCAAAAGCAATGCCATTCACAGGTGATGGAATCTTCTTGTTAGTATGGTTGCTGTGCTTCACTGTATGAATGGAAGGATTCCTTATTAAATTTCTCTCTCTCTCTCTCTCTCTCTCTCTCTCTCTCTCTCTCTCTCTCTCTCTCTCTCTCTCTCTCTCTCTCTCTCTCTCTCTCTCTCTCTCTCTCTCTCTCTCTCTCTCTCTCTCTCTCTCTCTCTCTCTCTCTCTCTCTCTCTCTCTCTCTCTCTCTCTCTCTCTCTCTCTCTCTCTCTCTCTCTCTCTCTCTCTCTCTCTCTCTCTCTCTCTCTCTCTCTCTCTCGTTGGGTCTGAGTGGACCTGGGTCTAAAACAGGTTAAAAAAATAATATATATATATAATTTCTCTCTCTGGGTGTCTCATTAAAGGCTCTCTATCTAATGAGATTAGGTCCTGGGGATTAATGGTGTGGCTAATTGATAGACACACAGCCGGGGAGGATTAAAATCCTTCCATTCCCCCGCCGCTTTTTGGGGCCTCAGCTGACTAATTGAAATCACAGGGATGGACCCAAATACACGTTGTGACCCAGCTCTGCAGTGTACAGGGAGTTAGAACCATCAGGCCTTGACATCCAGCAAAAACACAAACAGAGAATAGTACAGTCAGTCATTTAGCGAGGGTGCAAAATAACCAATGGCCAAGTTTAAGATAAAAATAGTATCAAGAGTATATATTCCAGGAGGGTGTAATCTCAGAAAGTTGGAGTGAAGAACACTGATGGTTGAACAGGGTAGAAATAAGTAAGGTGCCACATTTTTAAAACATCTCTCATTTATTTTCTAAAGCACATATCCAGATCAATGAAGAAAATAATTCAGATACACTGAATAATAGAACAACTATCAGCAGGCTTGGCTGTTTAACCCTTGAACAGTTCCAACTTCAGAGGCCGACAGAAATGCGTTCGTCAAAGACACATGAGAAGAGGGAGGGCTGCATTTGACATATTAAAAAAACTGAACTATAACAAAGCTTTCTTAATTCTTAAAAAAGAACCAACTATTTTTTTGTGGGAAAAAGATAAAGATAAACTGAAAGAAACCTACAGCATCTTGACCAAAATTAGAAAAGAAACACACGCACACATTGAAAATGGCCGGGCCAAAATGTCATTCAGCCCATTGAAGAGCATCAACCTTTTGGTTGTTAATACTTCAAAAAATAGGTATCTTACAGCATTTTCTTTTTTGAATGTCTTTTTACAGAGTATATTCATATATTTTCAGCTTACTATTTTTTACATTCTCACCACATAAGAACAAGTGCGTTGAGTAAAACATTTTGAAAAAAAATCATGCACCTTTTAATAGTTTTGTTGACCTAAAAAATGGGAATGTTCAAGGCAAAAAAATCCTTATAACGCTTATTTTTCAGTGCCTTCTTTCCAAGCCATTTAAAGTCGTACTGTCTCATACTGTCTCACTACTCAGATCATGCCTATATAAGTTTTACAGTGTGGAAAGCAACACAAAACCGTACAGGGCAGGCAAGCGTCCAAACGTAAATGCTCCTAGACTGAGTTCACAGAGGAAAGGCAGGCATTCTCTGTTTGTTAGAAAACCCCCACATTTATAAAAACAACCACATACACTCACACACCCAATGTCAGTGTGTTGTTGTGTTGACCGGATGATGCTTGGGAAAGTCTTCGATCACCCTAGTGTGTATCAGGTCTCACTGACAGAGGGTTGCTTTAGTAGTACTTCCCCAAAATGCTCCAAAAGGTCAGAATTCAACTGATCTTAACCTGCAGCCAGCCCTCGTTGTGAGGATCACTTCTCTGTGTTGCTGCTGGGTACAGTAGTTCTTTCTACACCAGAGAGAAGAGGAGAGGGAGCCATATGAAGGTTGGGGGCATGGGGGTTACAAGGGAGTGTGCCGCTCGAAACCACTCCAATGGCAAACAACCCTGAGATAGCAGGAGTCCAATACAAAACACACCACAAAAGGCACTTTATAAAACGACAGTGCTTCTGTTCTAAGGAAATTCAAGTTGAGAGAGAAAGTGTCTTTCTGTACACTCTGTTCAGCGTTAAGCCAAAAAGAGACGGGTTTGTCCTGTTCCTTTTTATCATCCAAGCCAAACGAGCGTAATCACTCCTGTCTCTCAGAAGTGCCTTGTGTCCCCAGATAGCTTGAGGTTCAGTAGAGTGAGAAGCAAAACACACTAAAAACTTGCCACTAAAAAAGCCAGAATAGAGTAGCAGCAGAACCTGGTGAGGTCACAGGCCGTGTTCTAGAACAGTCTCTAACGTCCGTTCTGTCCTCACTGGTCTACTATGGAAATATCTAATGTGGTACTGCTTGGGCCCTGCCTGTGGTTTCGAGGACCATCTGACCCCAACCCCAAACCCTCCCCCCGGACCCCCTCCGTACCCCACCCCTTTCTCAGTCGTCGTCTCCTCCGCCGTAGAGGTCAGCCAGCTTCTTGAAGCGGGGGCCCCAGTCGTTGAGGTAGTCGTAGTCCTGGTCCCCTGAGCTTGAGGAGTTGAGGGAGCTGACGGAGCCGGCCGTGGAGCCGCTGCCCTCGTAGTCAAACACCAGCAGGGAGTCATAGGGCGGAGCTGTGGGGTCGTTGTCTGCTGCCCTCAGACCCTGAGAGAGAAAGACAAAGGATTAGTTAACACTGAGGAGAGAAAACTTTTGAAAAGCTATCACTGATAAGTACAGGGATGTGAACATTAACACACTTGTATGATCTTTCGAGATGAACAATGTCTAATAGTTAACATACGTCGTTGATGAAGTCTCCGATATCTCCGGGATGAGGCAGGCTGGGTCTGACGGGGTACTGGGACTCAGCGATGACAGGCCTCTCGTCCACTCTGCGCACCCCCGTTGGTTTACAGATGATGTGGTCCAGAGCCTCGGGCTGCTGCAGCTGGCTTAGGTCATAGTCCTGCAACACCAGACAAGGAAGGGGACTCAGTGTAAGTGTAAGAATGGCGGAGAAAGTGTCTGAGTCCAATCACAGTATTTTTTAAACATTACATCTTCATCATTGTTGTCGTCATCATCATCATTATCGTCGGCTTCATCATCCTCGGTGTGGTCATCATCAGGCTATAAGTATGGCTGCGTTGTTAAACGAAATCCTAGTGCATGTGTAATGTGTATATCACTGACCTGGTCCTCCTCTCCTCCTCCCTCCTCATCGTATTTCAGGATGTTGTCTCTGACGTCGTCCTCTGGGTCAATCAGCAGGGGCTTGGCCTGACGCTCCTTCTCCCTCCGCTTCATCCACATCACAAACACCAGTACCATTGCTGCAACAGACACAGCACATCAGCAGGGTAGACAGAGGAGGGCTGGGAGTAGTATGTTGACACAGACAATGACACCTACAGCACAGGTGTGTGTGTGTGTATAAGTGTGTATTATACTCACTAAGCAGTATGATGATACAGATGAGTATGGCTATGATCGCTCCGGTCCCCAGTCCAGCGGCAGCTACAGCTCCGGTGGTAGTACAGTCTCCGTTGTCGTCACACGGACACACCTTGACCTTTATCATAGACCTGTTAGAGAGGGGCGGGTTCCCAGAGTCCGACACTATGATGGGAACATCATACACCCCTGCATCCAGGTAGGGAATCCTCAGTCTCAGCTGGGCATAGTCACCTGCACATAATCAAATATAAAGAGTTGACCATTCTGGAGTTTTACTGTAGTCATCTATGGCCATGTGAGCAGTACTGCAGAGATACAATACATGCAAATGCATACTGAATAATACACAGGCAGTTACTGTAGCTAAATACACACGCAGCTACAGCACAGGATATCCAGTCAACCTAAAACCAGAGTATCAGTTATGTTTTTTAATTGTTTTTCCACAGCACCTCACAACACAAAAACACAAAACGCACAATATACAACACATTCCCCGAGGTGATCAACATATGGTTTCCAAATTTCGTCAAACACTTCTGGTTTTTATTTCGCTTTATAATATATAAAATCCAACAGTATGTAGCCAGGTAGTTCAGTCCTCCAGTTTCTTATTGAGGGTGAATATGAGGTTTACTAATTCATGGCTATACATTTTTTTGCAGCAATTAGACCTAGATTACAAAACTTTCTCTGATATTGATCACCAATATTTACATTTCCCAACAGACAGAAATGTATATAAATTCCTAGACACAATGAAATGATAGCACATACATTATCCCAGAACGGTGTCAGTTTATCACAGAACCACAGCATATGTAATAGGGTTCCTTTGTGCTTTTTGCATCTCCAACCAAAATGTGACATTACATGAGTGCAGTCCTATGAATTATCTTAAATAATCATAAGGTATTACATTTTTGTTTCAATACTCCTCCATGCACAAGGATAGTCTGCTGTCCATTGTTTAAGTGAATACAGATGTGTTGCACAGTAATACATTTTCATATGAGGTAGTCCAAGACCCCCAGGCCATTTAATTTATTAAAAAGGTTGGATGAAATTGAAACTGTCAGGGCCTGGAATAAATACATCAATCTTGGTAATATATACATTTTTATTGTGTTGACTCTACCTACATGTAACATAGATATTGGGAGAGATTTCCATCTCTGAACATTGAATTCAATCGTATCTATTAAAGGAAAGTAATTGATTTTATATTTGCATGGTATCAGTACACCCAGGTATTTCATATGTGTCTTTGTCTATTTCCACTTAAATGTACTTTCTAAGCTTGAGAAGTATAATTAGAAATGGGCATTATTTCAGTTTTCTCCCAATTCACTTTAAATACAGCACCATATGTGTCCAACAGTAGTAAAACAAAAGACAGATAAATAAAGTGAAATGTAATCCGCATACAATGACATTACATGTTGATCTCCACCAATCTCTATGCCCCAGATTGAGCCATGAGTTCTAATTACAGATGCTAGGGGTTCTGTGTCTAAAGAAAATAAATAACTAGACAAAGGGCATCCCTGTCTTGTCCCTCTTGATAACGGAAATGATGCATAGATCTGTCAATTTGTTCATATAGTTGCTTTGGGGGATTTGTACAATAGCTCAATCCAGGAAATAAATAACAGATCAAAATCAAACTATTTTTAAGACAGTCACCAAATATGCCCATTCCACCCTATCGACTGCTTTTTCAGCATCTATTGATACTGCCACTTTTGGAGCGTTCAAGTTCTTGGTATGATGAATTGTATAGAAAAAATATTGGAGATTGTCTGAAGAAATCCTGTTCTGTATACCCCCTGAGTAAATCAACTTGTGTGTTACTGTTTCTATGCGAAAACCCAATACTTTAGCAATGATTTTGTGATCCACATTCATGAGTGATAATAGGCAGACAGATCCGCATGACAATGGATCCTTATCTTTCTGTTTAAATAGGGTAAATGTGGCCAAACATAGAGACTGGGGAAGTATGTTTTTCTCTAGATCTGCTGTGAGCATAAGTAATATAGGCTTCAGTCATTTGGAACGGAAGTGTCGATATATTTCACTGGGAATCCATCATTACCAGGAGATTTCCTATTTTTTAGATTATTGATGGACTCCAACAATTCACCTGGGGTAATGTTTCTATCCATATTCATTTTCTCTGATTCACTTATAATTGGTAAAATGGCCTTATTAAGGAAATTGTCTATATCCTCCTTTTAACTTTTGTTTTAGGATTGATACAGTTTGTGATCAAATGTTTTAAAGACTGAGTGGATTTCAGAAGGATCCATTGTTATGCTACCTGGGGTTTGAATGCTATGGATGAAGCCTATTCCCCCTCAGGAAACTAAAAAGATTTGGCATGGATCCTGAGATCCTCAAAAGGTTCTACAGCTGCAACATCGAGAGCATCCTGACTGGTTGCATCACTGCCTGGTACGGCAATTGCTCGGCCTCTGACCGCAAGGCACTACAGAGGGTAGTGCGTACGGCCCAGTACATCACTGGGGCTAAGCTGCATGCCATCCAGGACCTCTATACCAGGCGGTGTCAGAGGAAGGGCCTACAAATTGTCAAAGATCCCAGCCACCCCAGTCATAGACTGTTCTCTCTACTACCGCATGGCAAGCGGTATCAGAGTGCCAAGTCTAGGACAAAAAGTTTTTTACCCCCAAGCCATAAGACTCCTGAACAGGTAATCAAATGGCTACCCGGAGTATTTACATTGTGTGCCCCCCCGACCCCTCTTTTTACGCTGCTGCTACTCTCTGTTTATCATATATGCATAGTTACTTTAACTATACATTCATGTACATACTACCTCAATTGGGCCGACCAACCAGTGCTCCCACACATCGGCTAACCGGGCTATCTGCATTGTGTCCCGCCACCCGCCACCCACCACCCGGCAACCCCTCTTTTACACTACTGCTACTCTCTGTTCATCATATATGCATAGTTACTTTAACCATATCTACATGTACATACTACCTCAATCAGCCTTACTAACCGGTGTCTGTATGTAGCCTCGCTACTTTTATAGCCTCACTACTGTATATAGCATGTCTTTTTACTGTTGTTTTATTTCTCTACTATTGTTCACCTAATAACTTTTTTGCACTATTGGTTAAAGCCTGTAAGTAAGCATTTCACTGTAAGGTGAACTTTGTTTTGATACTGTATGTATCTCTTCCTCTTACTTAATTTACCAACAAGTATTTTCCCTGCACTTTCACCTTGCTCAACATATTGTTGCTTGGATTTCATGGCAGCAATCTCTGCAGATCGGGTGTTTATTGTGTTACATTCGAGCTTCAAAGTGTTCAACTGTTGAATGGTGTTAAAATTTTGTGTTAAAATGTTTCTGTTCTCGTATTTCTAATTATTTTTTCTTATGTGAAGAGTAAGACAACCTCTCGTATATGCTTTAAGAGCTTCCCAGACAACAGTTGGGCATACTTCATTATTTAAATGTATTTCCAAAAACAAGTATATCTGTGTTGAGCTATGAGGTAAACTTCTTATCTCCAAGTAACATTGTGTTGAATTGGGCCTCCCGGGTGGCGCAGTGGTCTAGGGCACTGCATCGCAGTGCTAGCTGCGCCACCAGAGTCACCGGAGCCCAGGCTCTGTCGCAGCCGGCCGCGACCGGGAGGTCCGTGGGGCGACGCACAATTGGGCTAGCGTCGTCCGGGTTAGGGAGGGTTTGGCCGGTAGGGATATCCTTGTCTCATCACGCTCCAGCGACTCCTGTGGCGGGCCGGGCGCAGTACGCGCTAACCAAGGGGGCCAGGTGCACGGTGTTTCCTCCGACACATTGGTGCGGCTGGCTTCCGGGTTGGAGGCGCGCTGTGTTAAGAAGCAGTGCGGCTTGGTTGGGTTGTGCTTTGGAGGACGCGTGGCTTTCGACCTTCGTCTCTCCCGAGCCCGTACGGGAGTTGTAGCAATGAGACAAGATAGTAATTACTAGCGATTGGATACCACGAAAATTGGGGAGAAAAGGGGATAACATTTATTTAAAAAAATAAAAATAAACATTGTGTTGAATTGCCATGTTTTTGCTATTGGCATACGTAATTATTAATAGGAAGGTATTTTAGGTATATTAACCGTAATTATTCTAGGAAGGTATTTACATCCAGAAACACACGCAATTAAAGTAAAGTTAACTATTAAAAAAAGTCAATTCTTGAATATGAGTTGTGGACGTGAGAGTAATAGGAGTATTCTCTTTCAGTTGGATGTTTATATCTCCACAGTTCACATAGACCCATCTCTTTGATGCTGTGGTTTAATACCTTACACATGTTAGAAAGAGGATATAGTTTAGTTGATGACATTTAAATAGTTTTAGTATAAGGTCATTAATGAACTTTGGGTCGTCTTCATGTGGGCAATAACAATTCAGTAAAGTGAATTTCCTTTTACCATAAAACATCCATCTGGTCTGTAATCATTTCTGTAGAGTTAAATGGGACTTTTTTAGCAATGAGAATTGATACCACTCTGGATCTTGCGAAGGAGGTGGAGGAGAATGCCAACCCATCCCAAGCTCGCACAAACCTTTCACTTCCTTTTGCTGATAAGTGAGTTTCTTGTAAAAAACAGATGTTGGCGTTATTCTTTTTCAAATATGAAAATAACTTAATTATTTTGGCTGGCTGCACAATTACATTGACATTCCATGTCACACATGTTAAGTATCATCCACAACACGTGATATTGAGATGGGTCTTTACATATTTTTGGTCTCATAGTGACTCCATACATTATGTAAGGTGTTGATACATAAACAGCTACAATGATAATATTGTTAAACAATCCTCAAGCTTCTTAATGGGCATGTATTCATAAGACATCATTTTTTAAAAATATATATTTTTACAATAAATCCCGCATGATGCTTTTTCCCCTCCTCCCCTTTCCCCTTTGATGCTTCCCACATGAATCTGTCCTGTACTGTTGCTCAGGTGAGAGAGCGACCTTATTGGTGCCGCCGTAGTGGCCATTTCCTTTAATGCAGGTTATTGGTCAGTGACTATGTCTCTATGCATTACAAAGAAAATATATCAAATCACATCAAATCAAATTTTATTTGTCACATGCGTCAAATACAACAGGTGTAGACCTTACCGTGAAATGCTTTCTTACAAGCCCTTAACCAACAACGCTGTTTTAAGAAAATAAGAGTTAAACTGAAGTAAAAAAAGTAACACAATAAAAGAACATTAACGAGACTATATACAGGGGGTACCGGTACAGAGTCAATGTGTGGGGGTACAAGTTAGTTGAGGTACTTGAGGTAATATGTACATGTAGATAGAGGTAAAATGACAATGCATTGATAATAAACAGTGAGTAGCGGCAGTGTACAAACAAGAGGTGGGGTGGTCAATGCAAATAGTCCGGGTGGCCATTTGATTAATTGTTCAGCAGTCTTATGGCTTGGGGGTAGAAGCTGTTAAATAAATGCAGGCCTATAACCACTGGAGTAGCCTGCAGTTCCGTTGTACTGCACAGAACCACATGTGGGGCTCACTTGTCTTGACCCACCGGGGCACAGAGCTCTGGGCACTGGTAGAGGCAAAGCGAGTGCCAATTATTCACTTGTTTTTTCAGAGTTTATCAGCTACATGTTCAGTTGGCCTAGCTACATTTCTTGTACATTCCAGTTAATGAATTCATTTCGATATAATTGTCCAACAAAGAGCTGGAAATAATGATTGAAAGGTGCATAATTGTGGGCTTGGTGCGCATAGCCTGCTTGTTTGTCACTCTCTTTTATAATCTCAGCAATTGTCCATGTTTCTATCACATTCATTCAACCAATTCATTAACATTATTCATTGCACTTTCTATGGGAAAAGAAAAAAGAAAAGGATAATCGACACGTGATGGTATCATGTTGCCCACATTGATAAGACATTTTCCAAATTTGCATATCAACTTCCCCGTTATGATGCCTAAATTCGGGCAAAAGTAAATTAAACGTGTTAAAAAAAAAGGAAGGGAGAGAGCAACGGAAATAAAAGTATTGTGCGCTTACAATTTCAGTGTCTTCGGCTATATGATATTTAATCTCTCCCAGTCTTTTTTCCACATACGGGACATTTAATTTCTTCCCACCCACTCAGCCTATCGGCTGGGGACCAAAAATAAGTGTCCAGATCATAGCAATCATCATGTTGCCTTGTTCCCTTGTCAGTTCCTTTTTTAAACAAATAGTTCATGGCTACAGCCTACCAATTAATGGTTTGCCATTCATGCTGCGTAGTCAATTGTCATAAAAGTGTTATTCATTTAGACAGATGGCCTGAGCGGTGCTGTGCTTTTCTTTCCAATAGGCATGTGAGTGAAGGCCTTAACAACACATACTGTTCTCTTTTGTGTCTTTGATGTGGTGGGGTGTAAAAGTCCATCGTTCACCTCATTTCAGTAGCATCAAAAGTTCAATAGTCCAGTGCCCCATCTGTCATACATCATCTGTTGTAGAGGCTGTCCTGTAGTCCATACATTTCATTCATTGCCATTTCCACTGTTCTCCTTGTCCAGGTTATCCAGGAATCAGGTAGCTTCTTTTGCTGATTTCAGTGTGATGTCTCGTTCCTTCCGTTTTATCCGTAGTTGTGCGGGGTCATCGTTTTTCCCATAGCTTTTCTTTATAGGGTCAAATTCTCAGCGTTTCATGTAGAGGTCTCTGCTCATGTCGGCGTTGATAAAGGTCCGACTACTCCACTTTTTGGCTTGGATGGTCAGCCGTACAGCTTTATCTTTGACCCTATAGTTAAGGAACTTTGTGATGATGCCCCTTGGTTTGCTGCTCGTGTCCTCTCTCGGGCCGCCTGTTCGATGTGCTCGTTCAATTGTGGGAGCCCGTGTGAAGTTCTCCTGGCCCAGTAGTTGTGGTATTACCTTTTCCAGGAATTCTTCCATTCCGGTTGTTGCACGGCTTTCGGGGAAATATACGAAACAAAGACTTGAACGGCGTCTGAAGTCCTCCGTCCTGTTCATTAAGCCCCATAATTATGATTTTCTCCAGGGCTAACCCGGTTTCGGCCTTCGCCACACGTTGGCCAGTTAAGTCATATCAGCTTAGAGTTTTTGACATCATCTGATATTTTCTTCATCTTCTTGGACAGTTTGCCATTGCCGGTGCGAATTTCTGTTAGTAGTGTCTCTAAGCTCACTTAAGTCGAGTCGTCAGCTACTTGGTCCACGGTCACGTCGTTTCACTGTGTTTGTTTGTCTCCATTTCTTGATCTAGTATTTGCCATAACATGCAGTTATTTCTCGACTTCAGAGTCGAGTTCTTTTCTATTTAAGAGGCATATTTTGTGTAAAGAAAGGGAATGCCAAACGGATCACCTAGACCTCACGGTCGCATACTGGAAAACATAGCCCTCAGTAGTATCGGATTGTTAAAATAAATAGTGTCATAGATTAATCTGTAGGGGTGGCATCTTGTCTATCAGTGCAGAGAAATGAATGGATGTGATCCGTCACAAAGCACACAGCTCATACGTCAACATGAGACAGAGCCATTCTGGGAGAATAGTGTCATTTACTGTAAGACCTCCATTATACCACAGTCCATCAGCCTGAGACCACACCATTGTCATCTGTCACACAGCAGCAAACACACAGGGAGCGAGCATCCGCACACACACAGACAATATGAAACAACAGAAAGCATTATACTGGGACTGTGTGGAGAAGGGGCTTCCGTATTTGAACTCTGACACATTACACCTCTGGTGGAGATCTCTTAATAGTGACCCAGGCTAGCCGTGTCTTACCGCTTATGCGGGAGGCGGTCCAGTTGCGTCGGACGCTAGGAGGGTAGGAGGGCAGCTCGAACACAAAAGGCCCCACGTGAGGGTCAGCGTCGGCGTCGGAGGCTGTGATGTTGACCCTGGAGCGGGGGCTGGCCCGTTCACACACCTGGGCCTCCTTGGGCAACAGCACTGGAGCGTTGTCATTCACATCTATCAGATGTATCTGTAGAGTACCTGTCCCACTGGCTGGGGGAGAGCCTGAGAGAGGGTGAAGGGGGTGGCAGAGGAGAGAGAAAGAGAGACAGATAGGGGAGGGGTGGGTGAGGTGGGAGGAGAGAAATAGAGAGGGGAGAAGGGAGAGACAAATGTAATCAATCCGAGGAAGAGGGTAACTTCATGCGTATACAGTACCTAAAAACACTTTCATCTGAAGGGAGGAAATATAATAAAAATGGAATACAGCAAAGGGACAGAGGGATGGGAAATGAAGGAGCTGAGAGAATATTGAGGGAGGGTTTGAGAGTGATGGAAGAATACAGCATACATTTGTTGTGAATGCTCCCAGTGATGACAGCCATAACAAATGAAACGGCACATAAATATTCCACTCTGTGTGAGTCTAGAGCTCAGCACTCTCAAAGGACACAGTTATGAAATGACTTTACTGGAAAGCACCACATATCTCCCTCACACAGCACACAGAGGCTGTTGTTAAAATGAGGAGAAACATACCTAAAACCTACGATATACTATGACAACAAACACATCCTAATGTACAGTCAGACTCTGACACTATAACAACGCACCCTAACCTACAGTCCGTGACCAACAGACTAACAGTCTTGTATAGCTGACTGATTACAATGTAGTATTTTCTGCTAAGTAACGGATGCTGCACTGTCTGCATGAATGGAGTTCAGCCAACAGATCCAACTGTTTCTCCTATTAGAGAGTAACACAATGCACAAGTTACAGCTCCAGTATGTGAAGCTCTACTGCCTCAGCACAGCAGAGCACCCCAATCGACTGCTTGTCTGTAATGATTGGCTTGGCGCTTTGTTGAGCTCCCTCCTTGGTGGAGCAGAATAAATAAAAGCAAAACTCAATCAAAGTGGAATATATCCCAGTGTCGACTGGTGTTTGAAATCAATAGGCCGTCAACAGCTTGTTGGCCGAAACTCTGCATGCTCGAGAGCAACCCACCTCATTCCCGCAATCCAATCCTTCATATCTCTGAGGTACAACACCACCTGGGCCCTCCCTCTCAAACAGAGAGAGCACACACACCTCTATTTGTAATGGTTTGGGTCGATTGGTTTTAGAGTACTTCACCGATCGCTACAGCAGCTTTGAGAGCACACACCTTTGGCACATTTAGACAGATATTTCACTTCTCTCCACAGTACACAAGGGATGCATTGAGCAGGCAACACACACACACACACACTCACTCACTCACTCACTCACTCACTCACTCACTCACTCACTCACTCACTCACTCACTCACTCACTTACCAGACTTACCATTGTCGGCAGCCAGGAAGGTGGCCTCATAGATGTTGTTCCTGACGTACATGGACTCCCTGTCCAGCACGGCCATGGTGGTGATCTGACCGTTGGTCCTGTTGATCCTCAGCCAGTTACCTGGGTCAGACAACTTCGAGTACCTGGAGACACACAGTAGAAACTGTTACAACATATATCATAGTGATAACCAATGTTACATCTAATTATTTCGGCACTAAGCAAATTTCAGGTCTGCTGAGAGCAAACTTGAATGTTGTGAAAATTCTGTGCAACTTCCAGCACGAGTTTACTGTGAACACTGAGGCTGTACCCGCTTTAACTTAAAGTTTGAACAGTGGCCAAGTAAACTACTGTGACTATTTGATCACAATGCAGGCCTACCAAAAATGCATCCCATAACATTTTAACATGGAAATAGCTGTTCTATCATTCAGCCTGCAGTAGCAGCCAATGTGTGGTGTTCAATGTATGCCAACATTCCATGAGACTTTTGGAAAAAAACATGCAGGGCTTGACATTAACCTGTTTATCCACTTGTCCTTCAGAGGAGGTGACTGAAAATGTTGTGTTTGATGCAAGAAACCACTTTACAAAATAAAATGCATTATTATTCCCATACCATTATTACAGAGAATCAGACAAATTATGCTACCCTCTGCCTATTGGCTACTCAACTTATTCAAGCCTGTCTCAAAATACAACACTGCCCCTTTAAGACAAAAACTGCTCTTTACCTGACTGGCTTTTTTAAAGATGTCTAGAAATGTACGTTTTGTGCACTTGTAGGAAGCAATCACTCCCCAATAGCTAACTACAAATGATCTATAACTGGGATAATAACTCACTAACTAGCAAAGGATATTAACAAAATGTGCACACGTAGCTACATGCAGCTTTTGCTTTGATCTCAAAACAAGCGCATCTACTCATGACCACAGCTGTAAACACAGTGCAATTCAAAGTAAATGGCACAGATCCATATATGGCAATGGCTATTTGCATATAAGCCTACTGCAGCTCTGATTGGTTATACCGCACCGGTCTGTGAAGAGTATGGGCTGAGTCATGCATAATAGAATCCTACTCCAATGTGTTCTGCCTACAACAAAATCTCTTGCATAGTTTGTTTTGTTACGGTACTGTATGTTGCATTGAAAGTGGCTAATATTGCGTTAATTCGATCACAATTGCCACAGTAAAGGGAAACATTGACAGTGTTGTTAACTAACAGGGAAAAATCTAGAAGGTTCAATCTCGTGCTTCTCTCCATGGGCTGATAGTTGTTCTGTGCTCTGCGCGGCAGTCCCGGGGAGCTGCAAGGCAGTCTTGGGGCTACAGCACACCCCCACATGCACGCAGATTAGAGGGAACATTGGTAATAACGCCTTAATACCCTGTATTTAATCTTAACTTCCAGATAGGGTCACCTTCGCAACCATCTCCCCTGCAACAAGAAACAGTATGGTATTCTTGCAGCTTGGTTTTGTCATGTAAACAGTTGACAAGAGTAAACTGATCCAAATGAAATGCAATTTGCAGAAAGGAAACAAATGAGTATTTAAGTGGAGAGTGGAGAGGTTAATTACAGGTAAAGGACCTAACCTTCATGCAGGCAACACTGACACGCGAATGCAACTTAAGGTGTTCCTAAGTTTTGGTGTATATTCTTCTCAATAAAACAATGTAAATCAACGTGATTACTCAGTTAAAATGTGTTTGTCACTGTGTGGAGAGATGGATATACAGTATATATGTATATACATATATATATATATAGAGAGAGAGCGAGAGCGAGCGAGAGAGTGACAGAGGTATAGCGAGATCAGATGCCTGGTGGGAGGAGGTTTGATGCTGCTGCTGATGATGATGAGAATAGGTCTAATTAGAGAACACGCTGGAGGATGACACAAGTTAGCGAGTGCCAATGAGATGTGTGGGAGATAATGGCAGCTAAGCAGCTAAATCTATCTCCCCTTAATGAAACACTCTGCAACATTTAGACTCCAAGGGACGGAGGGAGGTAAAGACTGAGAAATATATTGAGGTATCGATGTGGCGTTTCGTCGTGGGGAAATCAACCGATTAGAAGACAAAATAACAAGAAAATGAGAGTCAGAACGTCACGCCAACAGACTTGGGTGTCAGTTTGGATTTGATGTCCCTTGGCAGGTGAAACAGAGGTCTCTAGTTGTTGTGAGAGTCTCTGTCATCTCTCTCCATGCCACGGTGGCAGCCCGGGGGCACTCACGCCTCTCTCTGACACCCAGCTGGCAAAGGCTGGCACATGCAGAAGGGCACACAGCTTGTGGTGCAGTTCTACGATCCACCCATGCACGCTACCACTTCCCCCAAGTCTGACAGTAAAACCAGCTGGCAAATCAGACCCTGTCTACCCCCTTTCTTCTCCTCTCTCCTCTCCACCGCTCTTCTTCCCCCTCCACATGAGAAAGCAGGGGGGAGGAGTGACAGGGAAGGAAGAGCAGTCTTCTGGTACACACACACTGCAGCTCCTCACGTCATCTGTCGGCAAGGTCACTAAAGTGAATCAGCCAGTGGTGATCAGGCTGTCCAAACATGAGCTGCCTGTCGGCCGCCATGACATCTCTGGAGAAGACGAAAGGGCTGAATTCCCATCAATGAAGGAGAAAGAAGAGACAGAGAGAGTGAAAGGAGTGAGAGGCTAGCGAGAGAGAAAGAGCAGTTCTGTGGCTCTCAGAAGACAAAACAACAGTGAAAGAGTAAGTTTGAGTGAATCCATTTATGAGAAGAACTTTGGTTTTAGAGTTTATTTGTTTGCCTGCACTGCATCGATTCTTTAACGGGTGTCCGACTGAATTGAGAGTGGAATTGATTGGTGCTGAATCTGGGGATGGAGTGGCTCAATGACCTTTGACCCAGTGAGTATGTGGGAGAGGGGGAGAGAGGGAAAGAGTAGCTGGACACACAGTCCAGCTTATTACGATGTAACCTTTCCTCCTTCGTCGCTAGGCAACAGGGAAATTAATGGACTTTGGTTTTGGGAGCAGGTCAGTTAAGAATGTCACAGAAGGCAGTTCAGCCTCATGACGGCGCAAATCCATGCAAAATACAATCAGCGTCTATCTGAAATGAAGCCTGTAGTTCCTAACAGTCTGTAGTTCCTAACATACCGGACAGTCTGATGGATGAAGAGGTCAGGGTCTTGGGCAGCAAACACGGTGAGTGTGGTGCCTGCAGGGACACCCTCCTCGAAACGGATGGACTTGGGGTTGGAAGGGAAGACAGGGGGTTCGTTGACATCCTGTACGGAGATGGTGACCCCCGCTGAAGACTGGAGAGAAGACTGGATCCCACTGGCCAGAGGGGCTTTGTTAGAGACTATCACCGTCAGCATGAAGGCCCTGTTCTGCTCATAGTCCACTGGCTGCAGGGAGAGAGGGGTGGGGAGGAAGATATATAGGGAGGGAGGGAGAAAGATAGTGAGGGAGGGAGGGAGGGAGAAAGAGGGAGAGAGAGAGAGACAGAGAGAGAGAAAGATGAAAGAGAAAGGAAAGAGAAATGAAACAACTCAAATGCACCCATATCAATATGGAACAAAAGTTAATCATAATTTAGCACTTGGAGTTGTTTATTTAAACAGTAAAGTAGTCCCCTACCTTGACCACAGTGACCATGCCGTCATTGTTGACAGGGTTGGTGCGGATGAGGAAGTGACCCTGGGGGTCTCCGCTGGCGATGCGGTACTGGGCAGCCCAGTTGGGGCTGTGAGGCTGATCCCTGTCAATCACTGTCAGATTGGCCACCACCACATTCACCCTGTTCTCTGGGACCTCCCCCGAAAACTAGAGAGAGCGGGAGGGAGGTAAGGAAGGAAGGAAGGAGAGAGAGAAGGAGGGAGGGAGTGAGAGAAAGTGAGATATTTCTATGACTTTAGATAATAGAGAAACCGTTTTTATAATTGTAATGCCTTTCCTTATACTGCTGAATGTCAATGTGTGGAAGTCTTTATACAAACCAATGGATTTGTTCAATGAAGTGTTTATCCATTTACATCTAATGCTGCACATTTACCAATTAAGAAATTAAATAAGTACTGTAATTAAATGGATGGCACGAACCATCTTTGGGTAATGATCTTCATTATATTCCAATCTAAAACTATTCAGTCTCACTCAATGATACAGAAAACTCAGAGGTATAGTCAGAGCAAAAGCGGCATACACAAAAACCTACTGTACAGGAATTTAGTGCAAACAAAGTGAACACATTCTGCAGCGGTCTCTTTCATATTCAAGACACACACACACACACAATACACACACACACACAATACACACACACACACACCACAGCTTTTATTGTCAGACAGTAATCCCTGCTTCCTCTTGTGATGCGTTAACCGGTTTATGGTGTGTGTCTGCCAGCTGCTGTTCACTCTAATGGCTTCATCATGGTGCTGGGGCTGCATCCAAACCCCCCTCTCCTCCTCCTCCTTCTCCTCCCCAGCCCCTGTCCCCTGCAGCATCGCCACGCCGATAAGCACAGAACAAATTAAATATGCACATTCTCTGTGGTGTGTCGGCTCCTCTATTTTATTTTCACTCCGAGCTTCAACACAGACAGGAAAAAAAAACTTCCAAGCTTGTATGGCAACGTTGGGAGAGAGGCAGAATGAGGTTTTTTAAAAACCTTATGGAACGGTTCTAACTGGATAATGGGCTCTGGGAAGATGTCCCCACCCTTGAAAGTAACAGGTAGTCCGTCTGATAAGCAACAAGAGAGCCTGATGGGAGCCTATGCTGGTTACTGGTTAGGGAGCTGGAGTGCCCATCAATGGGTTCTGATTGAAAAATGACCAAGGACAGGTTCAATTCAGAATATGGTAAACTCCAATTTCATTAATGCATCAACGTTTGACTTTGAAAGTCAAGAGGACTCAGATCCAGATCCTTACTGTGAATTCATTCCACTGAACTGCTACTAACCACCGAATTGGAGATTATATTGAGACTAACGGAATAATATAAGAATTGAGCCCTGTGATGATGCAGCGTTTTAGATAGCACTGCATTCTGTTTTCCCTCTCTCACGACGAGCGAGAGGGAAAGAGAATCAGCTACACAACTCAACATGGCTCTATGGGATATTTTACTGTTCTCAATAGAAGCATAGTCTTGGTTGAAAACAACAACAACAACAAAAGGGCAATAATGCTAGCAAGAAGTGGAAATAAAAATGCCCTTAAAAATAACTCTCACAATGTTTCTCTCTGAGTAGAAGGGTGAACAGTTAAATCAGTTTTAAGGGTGTTATTATATCCTCTTTGTGATGGTGATGGAGCCCTAGGCATTGGCAACCCACATCATTTCAGCCTTTTACATGTCACACTAGTGCCACATGCAGTGGCACATCTACTATCACTTACAGCTAATGAAGTCTGCTGTGCCAACAGATATAGCGTCTTAATTTGATCACTAAATTGTTGCTGAGAATTTTCCTGCACCGCAGGAAATGCAGATGACCTTTGCGATTGACATAAATTCACTGAAAACCCACACTAAAACATGGTTATTGTGCTGCCATCCTGTTAGAAGGTAACAGATTATTTTATTACAATAGTTAAAATGGATTTTCATTGTGTTCCATGATGTTATTTGCCCCCTAGTGGAGCTTTCTGGTACTTAGAGTGTACACAAACAGGAAGTAGAGAATTCGTTCTGCACGCTTAGAAGCAGCTAAAAACAACGCTACGGTGCAGGTCTTTCAGTGTAGTTATTTCTTGTCACGCTTCAGCCTTGGAAAATATTTGTTTGTAAGTTCGATTCAAGCATTTAGCTAATGATGATAATCTTGTTATTGATAGAGTTTCTTACATATCAATGTTGGTTGGTTGCATTTACTCACAAATTGCAATGCCTTTCATGTATGATGTTAGCTGTATTACTTTGCTCGTGCGTCATGCAAACGAATTGTAAAATATACAATACTGTATTTTTGTTACTGTTTCTAGTGTAATATGCCTTGTTATTCTACATAGATGGTTGTACATTATTAGAGTAATGAAAGGAGTTAGTCAATTACCATATGAGAAAGCAATTAGCTATATGGTTTGGCATCATGCCAGATGCATGGTACCGTAGCACGTGCTTTGTATTCATGCAACTTCAAATGTATAATGTACAGCTACAGTATGTTGGTGTGAATTGAATACTAAAGTATATTCTTTTCTGTGTTTTGCAGTTTTACAACATAAACGTTTACAATATATTCATTCAAGAAAAGTTACGCCTTGGGAGTTTTATTGAAGACTTAGTTGTTAGCTATCTGTCTAGTTTTGCATGGGAACGCAACTCAAGGGCAGAATAGTAAAAAAACATCATCACGGCGGGCTCAAGCTCAAGAATAACCACACACGGTGGTTTGTTTCTACATTCATCAGCCAACAAAGCCTCTGTTCCTATGGAAGACCAGCAGTCTACGGTACAACAACCAGAGCCAAGAGTTCGACAGAGAGAGATGGAGGAGCCTCTTCAGCACATTGGGACCAAGTCTCAATCTACAAGATCAAGGTCATCAAAACAGTCAAGCAGATCCTCAACGGTGAGTTCTGCAGCCATCAAAGCACGCGCCAAGGCAGACGCAGCGCGTGCACAAGTCTCCTATGCTGAGAAGGAAGCTTCTGTGATGAAACAAAAGGCAGAAATAGAGGCCAGCTTGTTGAAGCAAAAAGCTGACCTCGAGGCAAGTTTATATGTTCTCCAAGTTGAGAGAACAGCTGCTGCTGCGTTGGCTGAAGCTGCAGCCTTTGAAGAAGCTGTAGGATCAGAACGCAGAGAACTTCACAAAGAACTAGACACAGGGACACAGCCCTTAAGTCCAGTCCAGCGTACCTGTGAGTATGTGCAACAACATGCTAGGCCCTACTTTGCTGAACTTCCATTTGAAGTGGAGAAACAAGAGCTTAGTGTTGACCCAGCTACATACTATAATCCAGAAAGTAGCAAACAACAGAACATGAGCAGAGACTCTCCGTTCAAAAGAAATGAACAGCAGCATGGTGTAAATGGAAAACAAGCCCACTTCCAGTCACACACACAAAGCGTCCCTGAGTCACAAGTGGCACCAGACCTCATCAAGTACCTCCTACGCCGTGAGATGGTGAGTTCCGGACTCCTGAAGTTTGATGATCGCCCTGAAAATTATTGGGCATGGAAAGCATCCTTTCTCAATGCGACCAGAGACTTGAATTTATCAGCCAGGGAAGAGTTAGATCTAATTACCAAGTGGCTAGGGGCAGAGTCGTCTGAGCAAGCAAACAGAATTAGATCTGTCCATATTTTCAACGCAACAGCAGGGCTTAACATGGTCTGGCAACGACTAGAAGAGTGCTATGGTACACCTGAAGTGATCGAGAATGCACTGTTGAAGAAAATTGATGATTTTCCAAAACTGGCTAACAAAGACAATCACAAACTAAGAGAACTAGGTGACATTCTTCTCGAACTGGAGTGTGCTAAAGTAGAAGGGTACCTTCCAGGCCTCGCTTATCTGGACACATCTCGGGGGGTAAACCCTATAGTAGAGAAACTTCCATTCAGTTTACAAGAAAAATGGATTGCACAGGGATCCAAATACAAGGAGGACTATCGGGTAGCATTCCCACCATTCTCGTTCTTCTCGAGATTCATCAGGAACCAGGCGAAAACTAGAAACGACCCCAGTTTCACCCTCTACACCTCAACTAACCAGGTGTCTATGAAAAGTGAGAAACCTGCCAGGTACAGCAGCAAGACACCTGTGACTGTATACAAAACCGATGTGTCATCTGAGCCCTCAGACCACCAAACCAAACCCAGTAAGACAAAGATTGAAAACCCTGACCATCACTGCCCGATACATAACAAACCTCATCCTCTTAAAAAGTGTCGTGGGTTTAGGTACAAAACTCTAGATGAGCGCAAATCATATCTCAAAGAGAATGGAATTTGTTTCCGATGTTGTGGGTCAACTCAGCACAGAGCTAAAGACTGTAAGGTGTCAATCAAGTGCTCTGAGTGCGACAGCGACAGACATCTTGCTGCTCTGCATCCAGGTCCAGCCCCTTCAAATACAGACACTGCTACAGCAGAGAAAGAGCATGGCGGGGAGCAAGGTGACGATGCTCTTCTATCTGTCACCTCAAAGTGTACGGAGATCTGTGGTGAGGCAGTCAATCCAAGATCATGTTCAAAAATATGCCTAGTTAAAGCTTATCTGGCTGGGAAAAGAGAGAAAGCTGTCAAAATGTATGTAGTGCTTGATGAACAGAGTAACAAATCTCTGGCCAAGACAGAGTTTTTCAATCTCTTCAACATCAACGACAACTCTGCTCCATACACCATGAAGACCTGTTCTGGGGTAACAGACTTCAGGCAGGAGAGCCGTCAACTTCATGGTGGAGTCTATAGACGGACACATGCAGCTATCTCTCCCTACTCTGATAGAGTGTGATATGATGCCAGACGATAGGACGGAGATTCCCTCCCCCGACATTGCGTATCATCATCCCCATCTGCAACCAGTTATGGACAAAATTCCAGCTGTGGACCCAGACGCTCCCATCCTCCTGCTCTTAGGACGAGACATCTTAAGGGTACACAAGGTACGAGAGCAAATCAATGGGCCCCACGACACTCCTTATGCACAGCGACTCGACCTCGGGTGGGTCATCGTGGGTGAGGTCTGTCTGGGAACGGCTCACCGACCAGCCAATGTTAACGTGTTCAGGACAAACATACTTCAGAATGGTCGCACATCCTATCTGAGCCCTTGCCCTGACATCATCCAGGTAAAAGAGAACTACAACAGTGTAGCTCAGAAACACATCTCTCCCTCTACAATGCACTCGAGAGATCCAAACACAACTGTGAACACAGACAACCTGGGATGTTCCGTGTTCGACAAAACACAAGACGATGATAAACCAGCACCATCAGTGGAGGACAAAGCCTTTTTGGACATTATGGACAAACAGGTTTTCCAGGATGATGGAAACAACTGGGTGGCTCCACTACCTTTTCGCCCCACTCGACGTCGCCTTCCTAATAACAGGGAGCAGGCCATAAACCGTCTCACATCACTTCGCAGGACTTTAGACAAAAAGCCTGACATGAAGCGTCATTTTATTGACTTCATGCAAAAGATGCTGGATAACGACCAAGCCGAACCTTCACCGCCACTAGAGGGAGACAAAGAATGTTGGTATCTACCCATATTTGGTGTTTACCATCCACAAAAGCCTGAACAAATAAGAGTAGTATTTGACTCCAGTGCTAAGTGTCAAGGCGTGTCACTTAACGATGTTCTGCTCAGTGGTCCAGACTTAAACAACACACTCTTGGGTGTCCTAATGCGCTTCCGCAAGGATTGCATTGCACTAACAGCAGATGTGCAACAAATGTTTTACTGTTTTGGTGTACGTGAGGATCACAGAGATTACTTAAGGTTTCTCTGGTATGAAGACAACAATCCAGATAGAAACATAACTGAGTACAGGATGAAAGTCCATGTATTTGGGAACAGCCCTTCACCAGCCGTAGCCATCTACTGCATGAGACGAGCAGCGCTACAGGGTGAGAAGGAACATGGATCAGAACCCAAGCAATATGTAGTGAGGAACTTCTACGTCGATGATGGGCTGACATCAGTAGCTACAACAGAAGAAGCTATCAACATTCTAAGAAAAACACAAGCAATGTTGGCGGAGTCCAACATGAAACTACACAAGATTGCATCCAATAGCAAAACAGTTATGGAAGCCTTCCCTATGGAGGACCGTGCAAAAGACTTAAAAGATCTGGACCTAGGAGTGGATCCTCTCCCCTTTCAACGGAGTCTGGGACTTTCCTGGAACCTGGAAACAGACAGCTTCTCATTCCAGGTGTCCCACAATGAGAAGCCTTTTACGCGGAGAGGCATCCTGTCCACAGTGAATAGTCTTTATGACCCCCTTGGGTTCGTGGCTCCAATAACAATGCAAGGTAAAGCCTTAATCAGAGAACTCTCTTCTGATCAGAGTGAGTGGGATGCCCCTCTTCCCCCAGAAAAAGAAGAGAAATGGAAAATGTGGAAGGATTCTTTGATGGAGTTGGAACATATGTATATTCAGCGGACCTACATCCCAGTCTCCTTGTCTACCACTCAAAGAAGAGAGCTACACATCTTCTCGGATGCCTCTACAGTAGCCATAGGAGCGGTAGCCTACCTGAGAGTTATTGACTCGGAAGGTCAATGCCATGTTGGATTTGTCATGGGGAAATCAAAATTGGCCCCTCGTCCGGCCCACACTATCCCACGCCTAGAACTGTGTGCGGCTTTGCTAGCTGTTGAGATGTATGAACTGATCAGAGACGAAATTGACATTGATGTAAATGTGGCCAAGTTCTACACAGACAGTAAGATAGTTCTCGGTTACATCCACAATGTCACCAAAAGATTCTATGTGTATGTTGCCAATAGGGTAACTCGCATCAGGAAGTCTACCCATCCAGATCAGTGGTGTTATGTAAACACTGACAGCAATCCAGCAGACCATGCAACCAGGCCTATATTTGCTGCGCTCTTAAAGTACACCAGTTGGTTCTCAGGTCCACCTTTCCTGACCCAAACAAACTCAAGTGAGCCTGAGAACATAAATTTTGACCTTGTAGAGCCTCACGCAGACGCAGAGATTCGACCAGACGTCACTGTCTTCGCCTCTAAGGTTTCTGGAGCTCAACTCGGCTCTCATCGCTTTGAGAGGTTCTCAAGCTGGAAAGCTCTCAATCGAGCCACAGCACGACTCATTCATGTTGCCAGATCCTTCCATGAAGGTGCGGACAACACCAGCTGCAGAGGCTGGCATGACTGTAATAAACCATGCGGTACAAGTGAGTTGTCACAAGCCAAAACAGCAATCATTCACTGTGTGCAACATGAAGCCTTCAGAGAAGAATTCAAATGCCTTGAAAAAGGAAAAGAGTTCCCAAAACAAAGTACACTCAAAAAACCTTTCCCAGTACTGACAAAAAGGTTAGGAAAGTAGAACTAAACATTGTCAAGCAAGGAGCTGCTAAGGTGTTTCTGAGACCAATCTCAGAGATTGTTGTTCTTCTTTCTGAAGCATCCTAGAGACAAAAGATAATAATAGAAAGGACATTATTTGTTTCTTGATATGTTTTATTTCATAGTGGCACAATTTCATTATACCAGGCGGGGAGTGTGCTGCCATCCTGTTAGAAGGTAACAGATTATTTTATTACAATAGTTAAAATGGATTTTCATTGTGTTCCATGATGTTATTTGCCCCCTAGTGGAGCTTTCTGGTACTTAGAGTGTACACAAACAGGAAGTAGAGAATTCGTTCTGCACGCTTAGAAGCAGCTAAAAACAACGCTACGGTGCAGGTCTTTCAGTGTAGTTATTTCTTGTCACGCTTCAGCCTTGGAAAATATTTGTTTGTAAGTTCGATTCAAGCATTTAGCTAATGATGATAATCTTGTTATTGATAGAGTTTCTTACATATCAATGTTGGTTGGTTGCATTTACTCACAAATTGCAATGCCTTTCATGTATGATGTTAGCTGTATTACTTTGCTCGTGCGTCATGCAAACGAATTGTAAAATATACAATACTGTATTTTTGTTACTGTTTCTAGTGTAATATGCCTTGTTATTCTACATAGATGGTTGTACATTATTAGAGTAATGAAAGGAGTTAGTCAATTACCATATGAGAAAGCAATTAGCTATATGGTTTGGCATCATGCCAGATGCATGGTACCGTAGCACGTGCTTTGTATTCATGCAACTTCAAATGTATAATGTACAGCTACAGTATGTTGGTGTGAATTGAATACTAAAGTATATTCTTTTCTGTGTTTTGCAGTTTTACAACATAAACGTTTACAATATATTCATTCAAGAAAAGTTACGCCTTGGGAGTTTTATTGAAGACTTAGTTGTTAGCTATCTGTCTAGTTTTGCATGGGAACGCAACTCAAGGGCAGAATAGTTATATTAACTGTATGGCACTTTTCATGTAGCCTACTTTTGGCCAACTAATAGCCTAACAACCGACCAAGAAACATTATGGACTAAACGTTCAAATCCTGTTGCTACAGGAGTATTTTGCTGTGACAATATACGTAGGTCAAATTAAGATCCTACATCTGTATGCCCCTGACTGTTCTTCAGTAATAAGCCTCAGCAAAACTCTACAATGTATGAGAGACAACTAGTCTGCTACACACAGACACTCTTCAGGTAGACCAGGAATAGCATGCTATTAAGGCCTACTGGAATCCAGCTGGCTGATATTTGAACATATGAAACTACAGACTACTGCTCCAAACACCGATCAATGTGGATGTGAATTGAAAACGTCGGCAGGAGTATAGAGTTTAGTTTGAGTGTGATGCACTTGATTAGATCTCATTACCATAACCCTAGGAGAGTGAGATTATACAGTCGCTGAATGCAGCCTAATGAGTTGTGGCAAGTACCATTGTCTTTTTGTTTTTCACATAATGACGAACATCACACTCTCATATTCATGCCCATGTTCTCAAATGAATAAAACATTTGGCTTTTTTAATTTTTGGAAAATTAGAAGCAATATATCTGCTTGGTTTACACCCCTGCAAGCAATTTTACTTAATTAGTGTGCTTATGTTTTCTCTCCATCTCCCGTTGAGAGATGCACATGCTTTCCTGCGTCTGTCATACACAAATAATTACTGAACTGCTCCGAGTGGAGTTTGCTGTGTGGGAAAAGAAGAAAAGGAATTGACAAACAAAGCAACAGAGAAACTGGATAATACTGCAATCTTATAGGATAATGTGTATGTGTGCGCCTGCGGGTAAAGCTGTATGTGTGTGTGTGTGTGTGTCGAATACACAGCAGTAAGATACTAAGACAGCTGCCTCAATATGACTAACATGTCCTCTCCTTTCCCCATTCATCATCTCTTCCTCCCTCTCCTGTCCTCTGCACCACCATAACCACTGTCCCTCCACAACAGAGGCCCATCCATCTGTTACTGTTGGAACACGTAGTTTGACTCTTGTGTTCCAAACCATGTGTTCCAAACCATGTGTTCCAAACCATGTTGCCAGAGCTTTTCTCTTCTCCTTCTGTCATCCTGGTTGTTCTATAGCTGGTATAATTCATTATCTCTCCTGCAATGCCACATGGTTCTAAACTGAGGCAGTGAGGATACTCAACACTCTCCCTCCACACCAGTGCCTTAAAGTATTTAAGTAAAAATATATTAAAGTACTATTTATATTTTTGTCAAATTTTACTTTTTCTTCACAAAATTCCAGAAGAAAATATTGTACTTTTTACTCCATACATTTTCCCTGACAACCAAAAGTACTCTTTTACTGTTTCCAATAGAAGCATAGTTTTGGTTGATAATAACAACAACAACAACAAAAGGGCAATAATGTTAGCAAGAAGTGGGAATAAAAATGCCCTTAAAAGCAACTCTTACATTTGAATGCTTAGCAGGACAGGAAAATGGTCCAATTCACACACTTATCAATAAAACATCCTACTGCCTCTGATCTGGTTGACTCACTAAACACAAATGCTTCATTTGTAAATTATGTCTAAGTGTTGGAGTGTGCCCCTGGCTATCCGTAAATAAAGAAAAAAGTAAAATTGTGCCGTCTGGTTTGCTTGAAATAAGGAATTTGAAATGATTTATACTTTTACATTTAAAACCACATACAGTTGAAGTCGGAAGTTTACATACACTTAGGTTGGAGTCATTAAAACAAATTTTTTCAACCACTCCACAAATTTCTTGTTAACAAACTATAGTTTTGACAAGTCTGTTAGGACATATACTTTGTGCATGACACAAGTCATTTTTACAACAATTGTTTACAGACAGATTATTTCACTTATAATTCACTGTGTCACACTTCCAGGGGGTCAGAAGTTTACATACACTAAGTTGACTGTACCTTTAAACAGCTTGGAAAAATTCCTGAAAATTATGTCATGGCTTTAGCAGCTTCTGATAGGCTAATTGACATAATTTGAGTCAATTGGAGGTGTACCTGTGGATGTATTTCAAGGCCTACCTTCAAACTCAGTGCCTCTTTGCTTGACATCATGGGAAAATCTAAAGAAATCAGCCAAGAAAATATTGTAGACTTCCACAAGTCTGGTTCATCCTTGGGAGCAATTTCCAAACGCCTGAAGGTACCACGTTCATCAGTACAAACAATAGTACGCAAGTATAAACACCATGGGACCACGCAGCCGTCATACCGCCCAGGAAGAAGACACGTTCTGTCTCCTAGAGATAAACGTACTTTGGTGCGAAAAGTGCAAATCAATCCCAGAACAGTGTAACGGATGTGAAATGGCTAGCTAGTTAGCGGGTACGCGCTAATAGCGTTTCAATCAGTTACGTCAGTTGCTCTGAAACCTAGAAGTAGTGTTTCCCCTTGCTCTGCAAGGGCCGCGGCTTTTGTGGAGTGATGGGTAACGATGCTTCGTGGGCGTCAGTTGTTGATGTGTGCAGAAGGTCCCTGGTTCGCGACAACAGCAGCAAAGGACATTGTGAAGATGCTGGAGGAAACAGGTACAAAAGTATATCCACAGTAAAACAAGTCCTATATTGACATAACCTGAAAGGCCGCTCAGCAAGGAGGAAGTCACTGCTCCAAAACCGCCATAAAAAAGCCAGACTATGGTTTGCAACTGCACATAGGGACAAAGATCGTACTTTTTGGAGAAATGTCCTCTGGTCTGATGAAACAAAAATAGGACTGTTTGGCCATAGTGACTATCGTTATGTTTGGTGGAAAAAGGGAGATGCTTGCAAGCCGAAGAACACCATCCCAACCGTGAAGCACGAAGGTTGCAGCATCATGTTGTGGGGGTGCTTTGCTGCAGGAGGGACTGGTGCACTTCACAAAATAGATGGCATCAAGAGGTAGGAAAATTATGTGGATATATTGAAGCAACATCTCAAGACATCAGTCAGAAAGTTAAAGCTTGGTTGCAAATGGGTCTTCCAAATGGACAATGACCCCAAGCATACTTCCAAAGTTGTGTCAAAATGGCTTAAGGACAACAAAGTCAAGGTATTGGAGTGGCCATCACAAAGCCGCGACCTCAATCCTATAGAAAATGTATGGGCAGAACTGAAAAAGCATGTGTGAACAAGGAGGCCTACAAACCTGACTCAGTTACACCAGCTCTGTCAGGAGGAATGGACCAAAATTCACCCAACTTATTGTGGGAAGCTTGTGGAAGACTACCCAAAACGTTTGACCCAAGTCAAACAATTGAAAGGCAATGCTACCAAATACTAATTGAGTGTATATAAACATCTGACCCACTGGGAATGTGATGAAAGAAATAAAAGCTGAAATAAATAATTCTCTCAACTATTATTCTGACATTTCACATTCTTAAAATAAAGTGGTGATCCTAACTGACCTAAAACAGGGAATTTGTACGAGGATGAAATGTCAGGAATTGTGAAAAACTGAATTTAAATGTATTTGGCTAAGGTGTATGTAAACTTCCGACTTCAACTGTACCTTTAGACTTTTACTCAAGTAGTATTTTACCCTGGTGACTTTCACTTGAGTTATTTTATATTAAGGTATCTTTACTTTAACTCAAGTATGACAATTGGGTACTTTTCCCACCACTGCCCAACACCATGTCTGATACACCAGCAAACAGCATACAGAGACTGAACAGTGGAGAGAGTAGAGACATAGAGTAGAGCAGAGAGGAGTGTGGCTGTGTGGAGGTTTGAGTGTTCCCCTGTGAGAGAGGAGTGACAGAGACAGGACAGAGCAGTCTGAGGAGAGGCGTTGTTCAGTGGGTTAGTCTCTGACAGCTGGGGCCTCTTATCAGAGCAACCGGCTGGAACTACACAGCTGCCTGCCTGGCACACACAGTGATGATACCGCCGTGCCACCAAGAGATGGATCACACATCAGAGGAGGCAGCGTGTGACGTGGACACACTCCTCTCTCTGCAGATGGATGGACATACAGAAAAAGGAGAGAGGGAGAGAGAAAGAGAGAGAGAAGGAAAGACCAATGAAGGGAGAGACTACTCCTCCCTCGTGATGCACGCACACACGCACTAAAGTGGGCCAGAAGAAGTCAGGCTGCCTCCAGTGCGGATGTGTATGGGACTGGGGCCAGATGCCTGCAGACAAACCATGGTCACCAGAGAGGCTGCTGGCAGAAAGAGTGGAGGGAGGGCTGCTCCCATCACCAAACAGCCTATGATCTTTCTCTCTCATCCCTCTTTTTCTGTCCCTCCATATGTCGCTCCGACACACTCTCCCTTTACTTCAGTAGCTCCCTGTTTCCCTCTGACCCCTTTCTTCTCCGTGTTTTTGGTCCTCCTATTTGTCCTCGCCTGCTGTTTATCTCTCCACATGTCTCTGTCCCGCTCCTCTGTCCAGCTCTCTAGCCTCCTGTCAAAGAGCCATGAAATCGTGTTCTCTAAGATAGCATCAGACACATGGACTGCATCTACAACAGAGTTGGGGCACTGCCCTGGTGAATATCCATCAGCTGATGTTATCCTGTCATGAATACAGATGTGTGGCCCTACAGTAGAGGTCAGCCCTGGGGTGGAGAGGAGACTCACCGTCCTGGCGGTCAGCTCGGGAGGGTTGTCGTTGATGTCGGTCACAGAGATGAGGGCGGTGGCCGTGTTGGACAGGCCAAAGTTCAGGTTCCCCTCCATGTCCGTGGCCTGGACGATGATGCTGTACTGGGACACTTTCTGGAAAGACAAACCACATTCACGTTAGTTAAATAAGACGTCATAGAGGGTGAAGATAGTTCTGAGCATACTATAGCTAGGTGGGCTGACTGACAAACAAACAAATAAATAACTAGCACAAATAGCTCTGAACCTGACACACACACTTATGTGCAAACTCATGAACACACACACACACACAAAGGCTTAGGAAGTGAGGGCGCAACGGGCGCGAGTGAAAGGCTCATCCATTATAGCCTACAAGTCCCTGCTTTTAGCTCTCTGAGCAACCCTCATCATCACTCACTCTAATGGAGGTGCCATCACTTTAAGAAGAACCACTATGCTGCAAATATTAAAGAGAGTGAATGGACATTATTTAGGCCAGTTAGATGGGAGAGAGTAGCTAGAGGCGGTGCTGCCGTACAGACCACCATTGAAAGAACAGTCAATCATGACGTCAGACGGTATAACATGCATTCACACTGAGAAGATACGGCAGAGACACTGTCTTCTCCTCTCTTTTCATCTCTCCCTCCTTCCCTCTCACAACACGCACAGATCCACACACTGCACACACACTGCACACAGATGCACACACTGCATTATATATTATTTTGACTCAAAAACAAAACTCATTGACACTTTGCTGCTGTCCATGGTGCTGAAAGTTCACTGTGTCCAAACAGTGCAGCGATAGATTCGCCCCTCTCGCCAGTCCATCTCTCTCTCTCCAGTCTCACAGGCTCTCCCCTGGTCTCTCCCGGTAAGCCTCTCAGAGTCGCCGCTCCTCTATGCTCTCATTAATCCGTTTGGCTAAACCTCCTATTGTGCTGGTGTCAAAAATGGATGTCAAGGACAGGTCAGTCAGTGTGAAGAGGAGAGGGAAGCCCAGCCTAGTCTCCTGCCATGTTCGGTCACACCATATTTGGATAGTCTGGATTTTCCATCGGTAGATGCTCTACAGATGGTCATAATATCAACAAACTATCTGTTGATAAGCAACTGCTTGCTATGGTTATGGTTAGGTTTAGAATAAGGGTAAGAGTTAAGGTTAGGGCGAGGTTTAAAATAACGGGTAGGGTAAGGGCTAAGTTTAGGGTTAGGATAAGGTTAGAGCTAGGGTTAGGGTTAGTAGTTACCTGAAATGGGCTGATTTCAAGGTTTTACTGCTAACCTACAAAGCATTACATGGGCTTCCTCCTACCTATCTTTCCAATTTGGTCCTGCCGTACATACCTACACGTACGCTACAGTCACAAGACGCAGGCCTCCTAACTGTCCATAGAATTTCTAAGCAAACAGCTGGAGGCAGGGCTTTCTCCTATAGAGCTCCAGTTTTATGGAATAAAACATGCCTACCCATGTGAGAGACGCAGACTCGATCTCAACCTTTAAGTCTTTATTGAAGACTCATCTCTTCAGTAGGTCCTATGATTGAGTGTAGTCTGGCCCAGGAGTGTGAAGGTGAACGGAAAGGCACTGGAGCAAGAACCGCCCTTGCTGTCTCTGCCTGGCCGGTTCCCCTCTCTCCACTGGGATTCTCTGCCTCTAACCCTATTACAGGGGCTGAGTCACTGGCTTACTGGTGCTCTTCCATGCCGTCCCTAAGAGGGGTGCATCACTTGAGTGGGTTGAGTCACTGATGTGATCTTCCTGTCTGGGTTGGCGCCCCCCCCCTTGGGTTGTGCCGTGGCGGAGATCTCTGTGGGCTATACTCGGCCTTGTCTCAGGATGGTAAGTTGCTGGTTGAAGATATCCCTCTAGTGGTGTGGGGGCTGTATCCTGGGGGTAATGTCGGATGGGGCCACAGTGTCTCCCGACCCCTCATGTCTCAGCCTCCAGTATTTATGCGTCGGGGGGGGGGGGCTATGCTCTCTCTCTCTCTCTCTGTCTCGACCTCTCTTGACCTCTCTCTCTCTCTCTCTCTCTTTCGACCTCTCTCTCTCTCTACCTCTCTCTCTCTACCTCTCTCTCTCTACCTCTACCTCTACCTCTACCTCTACCCCTCTCTCTCTCTCTCTACCTCTCTCTCTACCTCTCTCTCTACCTCTCTCTCTACCTCTCTCTCTACCTCTCTCTCTACCTCTCTCTCCACCTCTCTCTCCACCTCTCTCTCCACCTCTCCACCTCTCTCTCTACCTGAGCCCTAGGACCATGCCTCAGGACTACCTGGCTCCTTGCTGTCCCCAGTCCAGTTTCAACTGTTCTGCCTGCGGCTATGGAACCCTGACCTGTTCACCGGACGTGCTACCTGTCCCAGACCTGCTGTTTTCAACTCTCTAGAGACAGCAGGAGCGGTAGAGATACTCTGAATGATCAGCTATGAAAAGCCAACTGACATTTACTCCTGAGGTGGTGACCTGTTGCACCCTCTTCCTAGGTTCTGGCCTTTCTAGGGAGTTTTTCCTAGCCACCGTGCTCCTACACCTGCATTGCCTGCTGGGCTGGGTTGGGTTTCTGTATAGCACTTTGAGATATCAGCTGATGTAAGAAGGGCTTTATAAATAAATTTGATTTGAAATGTTACTGATATTCTGTAGGTAGACTATTCAAATAAAGTGTTACCCTGTGTTCAGCTGAAAGGGCCTCTTTTCAAGCCTTTCACCATTCAGCAGCCCTGCTATCTGCTATGCCTGGGCCAGTTCTGCACGGTTGACCTCGATAACACGGCCTATAACAGCTCTGAGGTCAGGACCTGAATCTCAGACGCATTTAGGGTGGAACCCAGGTAGCTGACTAATGAACCTTGACGGAGGCCAGTAAAATGCTGGGGAAAGATCAGTGCTCTTTCTATTTTTCTTTCTCCATCTCGCTCTCTCTCCGTCTCTCTCTCTCTGTCTCTCTCTCTCCGTCTCTCTCTCTCTCTGCTCAAGGAGCAGTGTGTTTAATAGTCAGGTCAGTTGATCCAGCGAGGCTTTTTAAAACACTTAAACTCACCCAGAGTCATTTAAAGTTCTGCAGAGTCATTAGGACTCGCTCCACATGTTAATTTGAACTAGACCAGCTCTATGAATGAAAACTCAATATGGGCTGCGCTTTATTACAGTCATAATGAAATATCAATACCATCTCTTACCATAGTGCACTGCAGTAAATAGACCCTTTATTCAGCTACATCAGGGTAACAGTAGTCCTGGATAGTTGCTGTCCTGTGGCTAGCCTGACTCTGAGTAGCAGACGTGCATAGTCTGATCAAGCATGGAAAGGTGTGTTAAGCCCAACAGCAGGTGGCACTCTGACACAGTAGGGGGAATGAGACATGCTGTCCTGCAGCACTTTGTTCCAAACCTGAGAGTTGATAGAAGTTTAACCCAGCACACACATACACACACTCTTCTAGCTACTTCCTCCCGTCAGTGTGTCTGCCCTAACAAGCCATTAATGGTGTCTCTAATGAGTCCTATAGATCTTTGAAAAGAAGTATCTCTGTTAGATTAGAGCCCAACTCTAGAAAGGAAATACGCCTTCTTCTTTCACCAAACAGAACAAAAGCAGCGCTTTTCCCACGGGCCTAAGCTCTTGGACTTTAATGGGAAGGGTTGAAAGGCATCTAGGGCCATAAGAACAGAACACTGCTGCAAACTCTGAGGTAAAATGAGATCCTTTACACAGGAACTGAACGAGACCAGAGAGTACAGAAAGCACAAAAGGCTACAGGCTAACAGAACTCTATAGCCAGTACTCCTTTTAAACCAAAAAGGTCAAATTACATCTTGAAATGGTTGCCTAATAGTCACTGTTTGGAGTTTGGAGTGGAGTTTGTTTTCAAATCTTAGTTAAAAAAAAGATGGGGAAAGACATTACTGACATTTATAGGAAAAATGCAAGGTACATTTTTTACTTACAAAACATTAAAGACATGCTCCGGAACTTTGGATACTACTAAGTGTTTTTTAAACCTCCCACTTTGGTCTGGATGTGTCAATGTGTAGTTCATACAAGCATAATCTATGAGTAGAATTACTGTCTTACCTCAATTAGCCACAAAATCCCTAGTTTGAAAGCAACAGTTTTTCTGTAAGCTGTGCTGCGCCATTTCCCATTACATTTTCCCCCACGTGGGCCAACACCCTAGCAATTCGAGTTCAAACAATGAGCTCCAGCGCCTCGCCATATGAGTGACAGCTAGCAAGATGCACATGATGCACTCACAGCAGAGCGAGAGAGAGAGAGCAATGATGTGTTGCACACACTGTATGTGACATAGTACGCAATTTTTGGGGACCACTACTGGCAAAAAAAATATACAAAAGTACCGGAGAATCCCTTTAATGGAGAATGCCTTGAATCCGAGCTGTGTGTGTTTGTGCTTTGTGTGTTGGGCAGACTGAACATGTGACGAAGACAAAGCAAGCGTGAATGAGCACTGAACTAGCACTTTCCGTATTTGCTCTGTGGTTTGTGTTCCGGCCTGTCAGTTTGGTACTGACCACAGTGATTACCCTGTCACAAACAATCTACCTCAAACAGCCACTGACTCACATTTAACCCAGAGAGACTCCCTCTCTCCCATTCACTGCAGCTTTCTGAGGAAGATGGAGCACAGCGCTCCTGCTAAATACACTGTATGAAACACAAAGGCACATGGACATACAATATACATACACACCCAGACCAATATGATATACTCATGACACATGAAATACTGTCACACAAACACTCAGATACACCCATATGCACAGACACTTGCCCCCCAGACATGCCAAAAACAAACTTTTCTCCAGAGGGAGCCCATAATGGTTAACCACTTCCCCAGCTTGAAGGAGTAATTCTCAGTCCCCTGGAGATGGCACCTCCAAGCCCCTGTAGATGCCCAGTGCCCTACTTTATCCCCTGCCCAGCCTCTTCTCCCCCATGTGGACAGTCTGTAGGCACTCAGAAACACTGACTACAGTGTCAGATCAATGCCCTAATCAGGCAGAGCAGAGCTTACATGGTCCAACCTGGAGCTGACACGAGTCAGCCATGCCGCCCAGCATCGTGCCCAGCACCGTGCACAGCCAGGCTCCAGAGAGGCTGCAGTAGCCTGGGGGAATGAAAAGCAATGGAGCTGCCACTCCAGCCAGGCCTAGAGAGCACTGAGACAGCCCAGTCCATCTGTGGCACACAGTACAGGACACCATGACTCTTACACTCAGCAGCTCTGACACCCAGCAGGCTACCTCATACTGTACCTCACCGCTACACGCTCAGGACCAGGACTAACAAATGCTGCCCATTAGCCACCAGCACAAGAGAAAGACACAGTGGCTTGTTTATGTACAGTACCTCTGTTTCTCAGGCAGAGAACGAGGGACCCAGAGACAGCTTAGCCCTGCTTGTTAACCAGTGTGCTGAAACATGCAGTGGCACGAGGGCACAGAAGAGGTGAGGTCAGGGATGCAGTGAGTGGCAGGGTAATTGGCATTCAGGAGTGTTCAGGGCTGGGTGACACTGAAGTGCCCTTGCTGTTCCCCTGCTCTTCTCCACACTGAAGAGGCTCACTCACCCCTTAATTAACACATGAATATTCAATTTAGTCTCCAGTGCAACTGATGAAGAGGATTAGCTGCTGCATCGCAGTGTGCGTGTGTGTGTGTGTGTGTGTGTGTGTGTGTGTGTGTGTGTGTGTGTGTGTGTGTGTGTGTGTGTGTGTGTGTGTGTGTGTGCATGCAAACATGTGTGTTAATGCCTGAGAGTGTACTTATGCGCGTGACCTTGAGCGTAGGTGGGTGAACACCCAGGTGTGTCCCAGTTTTAGGGGAATGATCAGAGGGAGAGAGGCAGGTGGGACTGGGCTGCTGGAGTTGTTGCTCTACCTAGATTAATGAGGTTGACTCCCATCCATTCAGCTGTGGGGGAGACCAGGGGACAGTGAAACAGGCCCCTGCATTAACTGCAGATGATTTCTACTGTCAACCCTTTACTGTTTAACATGCATACTTGAATGAGTAAAGTGCATGCATACATGCATACAGAACCTGGATGCAATTGTGATTGTTTATTTTCCTCAATATTCACACACAAATCAGATATTAAACAACTAAACCTGGTAGCCATACCAGTCTTTTGTTTCCAATATAGGTCAAATCCGTCTGGTTTCCACAGGATGGTCAGGATGGAGCTATTGCCAAGTGGGACTATTGGGAAATCTGCGAATATAAATGTGATGAGACTGACTCGTGTTGCCAGAGCTCAAAGGTTTAGACTCAGCACTTGTGCTTTTATGTCTGTGGTAAAATCACCAGACTAATAATATCATAATGATACAGCATGTTATAAATTTGTGTCTTTGGAACAATAGGAGTAGGACTGGCGGTCGTATTTCCCTCTGAATGTCAGGCCACAGAGGACTGTTAGGAGTGTGGGTCTGAGAGGCTGACTGTAAGAGGCTGACTGCAGGGTGAGCACAGCTTCTCATAAGACTCTGCTGGCAGCTTACTAATGCATTATGGGATAAACAGAGTTGACTCACCGTGACCTCCCTCATTAGTGATCTAAGAAGGGGGGGGCACAACACCTGCGGGAGTGCGACACAAGGAGGGTAGAGGATAAACCAGGTGAAATCCATTCCCATGACCCCCTTAAGGAGGGCCAGCACGTGTTGGTATTTTATAGCCATTAGCAGTGCTGTTCGCAGGGTCAGGGTCGATTCCATTTCAACTCCTGTCAACTGAATTGGACATGAAAAGTCTCTACACATGAATAATTCAATTCAGTTCCTGAATAGACTGGAATATAGATAGGAATCAACCCTATATGACTATGTTGCTCATAAGGTTTAGTCTAGGGAGAGAGGGAATCCTGAGTTCGTTATTAAGGGCAGAAGGTGACTGACTGGTGTACAGGAGTGGTGACCTATAGGAATGGGAACAACACCCAGTGTCAGACTATATTTAATATAACGACTTAGTTTGACATGGTACCCCTGCCATGAGATGTGAGGTGACACAGTAGACACCATCACATACCATAACCCTGTGGATGTGCAGTAACAGGCTGACATGAACACTGATCCAACAGGATGTCAATGCCCCTTCCTCCCCACTGTTCCCCCCCTGTGCCCCCTGACAGACAGTGTGACCTTCTTGTGCTACTGACCTCCCTGTCCAAGCCGGCGGCCACCGTGAAGATGTCTCCCGTCTCGCTGTTGATGGTGAACATATTGGGGATTGGCATGTGGGGGGTCTGGGATAGGATCCGGTACCGCACCATCCCATTGGCTGTGGTGTCGTCATCTGAGTCGTTGGCGGTCACCTGCATCACTAACGTGCCTGCCAACAGGGAGGAGGCAGAGCCAGCAACAGTTACAGAAACACAATGTGAATCACACAGCACAGGAAACACCTCCTCCTGGCAAAGACAGAGCCATGAACAGGCACACAAATACCAAGAGAGTTAACATATGTGTCCCACCATCATACACAAACACCAAGAGAGTTAACATATGTGTCCCACCATCATACACAAACACCAAGAGTTAACATATGTGTCCCACCATCATACACAAACACCAGGAGAGTTAACATATGTGTCCCACCATCATACACAAACACCAAGAGAGTTAACATATGTGTCCCACCATCATACACAAACACCAAGAGAGTTAACATGTGTGTCCCACCATCATACACAAACACCAGGAGAGTTAACATATGTGTCCCACCATCATACACAAACACCAAGAGAGTTAACATATGTGTCCCACCATCATACACAAACACCAAGAGAGTTAACATATGTGTCCCACCATTATACACAAACACCAAGAGAGTTAACATGTGTGTCCCACCATCATACACAAACACCAGGAGAGTTAACATATGTGTCCCACCATCATACACAAACACCAGGAGAGTTAACATATGTGTCCCACCATCATACACAAACACCAAGAGAGTTAACATGTGTGTCCCACCATCATACACAAACACCAAGAGAGTTAACATATGTGTCCCACCATCATACACAAACACCAAGAGAGTTAACATATGTGTCCCACCATCATACACAAACACCAAGAGAGTTAACATGTGTGTCCCACCATCATACACAAACACCAGGAGAGTTAACATATGTGTCCCACCATCATACACAAACACCAGGAGAGTTAACATATGTGTCCCACCATCATACACAAACACCAAGAGAGTTAACATGTGTGTCCCACCATCATACACAAACACCAAGAGAGTTAACATATGTGTCCCACCATCATACACAAACACCAAGAGAGTTAACATATGTGTCCCACCATCATACACAAACACCAAGAGAGTTAACATATGTGTCCCACCATCATACACAAACACCAAGAGAGTTAACATATGTGTCCCACCATCATACACAAACACCAAGAGAGTTAACATATGTGTCCCACCATCATACACAAACACCAAGAGAGTTAACATATGTGTCCCACCATTATACACAAACACCAAGAGAGTTAACATATGTGTCCCACCATCATACACAAACACCAAGAGAGTTAACATGTGTGTCCCACCATTATACACAAACACCAAGAGAGTTAACATATGTGTCCCACCATTATACACAAACACCAAGAGAGTTAACATATGTGTCCCACCATTATACACAAACACCAAGAGAGTTAACATATGTGTCCCACCATCATACACAAACACCAAGAGAGTTAACATATGTGTCCCACCATTATACACAAACACCAAGAGAGTTAACATATGTGTCCCACCATCATACACAAACACCAAGAGAGTTAACATATGTGTCCCACCATTATACACAAACACCAAGAGAGTTAACATATGTGTCCCACCATTATACACAAACACCAAGAGAGTTAACATGTGTGTCCCACCATCATACACAAACGCATATTTAACATACAGTACACAGTATACACACACACACTTCAAAACGTATTTCAAACCCATTCCCTGCATCTATGTCTTCAGCTAAGGGAAAATTCAAGGGGAAAATAAGCAGACAACAAACTCTGTGAAAAAGCCCCCATTCATCCCATCCCTGTATATACTAGGCTGGCAGGCTGGCAGGCAGGGTAAAGTTCCCCCCTACAGAGTCCATTTAGTAATGAGCAGCACTGGCTCTTCTGCCATTTCCACCATCCATTATTTCAGCCTTCAGCGGAACGGCTGCTGCCCTTAATGCTCCGATGCTCTCTCCCTATTTGTCTTGGAATCATGGGCAAAAAACACAGCCATTTAAGAATGATGGTGGGGGTGGTGTGTGCCTGTGTACGTGTGTATAGAGGTGGAGGGGATGGGGGGTGAAAGGCCTGTGCCCCCATCTCCCCTAGCAGAATTATTGATTTGTAAGAGCTTGTCAGCCAGGCTCACAAATGTGACCAGGCAATTAGGAGCACTCTGTCCAGGAAAAGGGAGAGATCTCCTCGTTCCTCTCCCCAGCTCAGGGAAAATGTCACTCTCCATCAGGCGACCATTTAAAGGCTGCTACTGCTGCTGCAGCAGGAAAGCTAGGGTCTTGTCAGCTTAGGGGGAGAGACGCAGGAGAACACACATGCTAGGGTTGTTGTACTGTATAAGGAGGTAGAAACAAAGAGAAAGAGACAGGGGGAGAGAGGAAGAGGAGAAGAGAGAAGCATATATAGAGAGACAGAGAGGAGTGTAGAGAGAGAGAGAGAGACAGAGACAGAGACAGAGAGAGAGAGAGAGAGAGAGAGAGAGAGAGAGAGAGAGAGAGAGAGAGAGAGAGAGAGAGAGAGAGAGAGAGAGAGAGAGAGAGAAAACAGGGAGGAGTGAGAGACATTAGAGTTGATCTAGGGTCAGTTTTGCTGTAGATCAGAAGAAGGCGCATGGATAGTATTAGATAGGATTAGCTAGTATAGAAACATGTTGAATTTCAGACAGACAGGAGAAGAGACACAGAGTGGGTCCTCGCAGCTACAGGTGTCTGTTCTGCTGGCTCTCATAATTGGGCAGAGATAGCACCATAATTCCCGTGACAGCCAGAATCAACAGAATAATTGTAGCTGAGAATTCTATTTCAAACTTCATTAAGTTTCAAAGCAGGAGTTGTCACTTTGTCCATGGAGAGAAAACAACAGGGAGAGAGAGAGAGCCATGGAAGGGAGCGAGGAGAAAAACAATGACCCTTATTACAGAGGAGAGCATCAACATTTGATCAAATTTTCAGTCCGATGGGGGGGGGGGGGGGGGTAATGTAGAGAATCGTATGTCAACTCTGCCACTTTTAATTTCAATAATAGGGAATCCTTAATAAGCTTAAAGAGTGCTCTTTGTCTAAGAGTGTGGGCATGCCTGAAAGAGTTAACCTCTGAGCCTGTTTAATTCTTCTTTAATTTGAAAATGAATTCTAAATCCTAATTGCTTTTCCGCCAAAACCGCTGGAGCTGAAAATTTCACTGGTGGCAGGCAAGGCAGGCATGTTGGCCATTTGGTTACATGGGAAAGAGAGCGGAAAGTTGAGATCCCTGCTGGGCTCCATCCACTGACTAAACATTACTGAGCTGGGGGTCAACAGCTCCCAGCTAGCACATGTGGCTCCTTGGAAGTTGTGGGAACGTAAGTTTTAGATTTTCCATTGGTTCTGGGAACGAAGCCATACGCTTCCTGACCAGTAAAACGGAATGTTTTTCAAACATTCTGAGAATGGAAGTGAACATTTCACATGTTCTGGGAAGGTTAATTATTAGGTTACAGGGAGGTTCTGAGAACATTTTGCTATGGTTCCTGAAAGTTTTCCTGGGAGGTTTTATTCACTTCTTATGGCTGAAGGGGCAGTATTGAGTAGCTTGGATGAAAGGTGCCCATATCAAACGGCCTGCTCCTCAGTCATAGTTCCTAATATTTGCATATTATTATTAGTATTGGATAGAAAACACTCTAAAGTTTCTAAAACTGTTTGAATTATGTCTGTGAGATTAACATAACTCATATTGGCAGGCAAAATCCTGAGTTGAAATCAAAACAGGAAGTCAGAAATCTGAGAATGTATGTATTCACCAGAGTCCCTTAAGAAATCCACTTGAGTTATGAATGATGTTGCACTGCCTAGGGGTTCCACTAGATGTCAACCATCAATAGAAATTACAATGAGACTTCTATGATGTTGTGGGAGAGAATGATAGCAGAATCAGTCAGGTGTCCATCAAGCAGCCATTTTCTGATCATGCTTTTTTTTCATGGAAGTCACCTACGTTCCATTGCTCACACAGACAAGAACGAATACTCTGGTTGGAACTTTATTGAAGCTATATGTTAAAAACATCCTAATGATTGATTCAGTACTTAGTTTGAAATGTTTCTTCGACCGGTAATATCACATTTTGAAGTTTTTGTCCGATATAAAGCTGACCAGAATTAGCGTTTGGACATGTTTACCAAACGCGCTAACAATTGGACATAAATAACGGATTTTTTCGAACAAAACAAACATTTATTGTAGACCTGGGATTCCTGGTGTGCTTTCTGATGTGGATCATCAAAGGTAAGGGAATATTTATAATGTATTTTCTTGTTTATGGTGACGTCATCTTTGCAGCTGTAGTATGTTACTTTTGAGCGCCGTCTCAGATTATAGCGTGCATTTCTTTTTCCGTAAAGTTTTTTTGAAATCTGATACAGCGGTTGCATTAAGGAGAGGTATATCTATAATTCAATGTGTATAACTTGTATTATCATCTATATTTATGATGAGTATTTCTGTTGAAACGATGGGCTATGCAAAGTCACTTGATGTTTTTGCAACTAGTGAATCTAGTCGCCTCAATGTAAACTCAGATTTTTTTATATAAATATGAATTTAATCAAACAAAACATGCATGTATTGTGTAACAAAGTCCTATGAGTGTCATCTGATGAAAATAATCGAAGGTTAGTGATTAATTTTATCTCTATTCTGTTTTTTGTGAAGCTATCTTTAGCTGGAAAAAATGGCTATGCTTATAGTGGTTTTGTGGTGACCTAACATAATCGTTTGTAGTGCTTTCGCTGTAAAACCTATTTGAAATCGGACACTTTGGTGGGATTAACAACAAGATTACCTTTAAAATGATATAAGACACATGAATGTCTGAGGAATTTTAATTATGAGATTTCTGTTTTTTGAATTTGGCGCCCTGCACTTCAGCCATAAGAAGTTAACGTTCATAGAACAGAAATTATAGGTGATTTTGAGGTTTTGAAGAACTTCCTTAAAATTTCACTGAATGTTTCAATAAGACTTTTAATAACACTGCTAGCTTAGTTTGGGTTAACTGTTTTGAACTCCAAGCACAGATTGGACACATGGAAATTAATTTGCTTAGGTGTTAATCATGCAAACACATTTGTTTTTTATTTTGGCACGGCGTCAGTGAGATTCAAACCTACAATCGTCTGATCTCTAGTCATTAAATGAGTCCACTGCGTCACCAGAATTGAGCTAGCACGCCATGTTTGTTTTACTCATTCAAAGCTGTTCAAAACAGACACTGAGAGCGAAATAACAATCTTACAAAAATTATTTGAACGTTACTAATGTTTTCTTGTGGTTTTTATGGAATGTTTTCTTAATGTTTCCACGTTGTGGAAAGGTTGTATGCAGAATAACCATAGGACAAACACGCTCTCACCGAGCTCTAAGAAACATATGGTTTTCAGAACGTTATGTGCTAGCTGGGCTGCCTTCCAATTACAGATGAATTACAGATTATAGTAGCGGTGTGAGGGTAAAATCACTGGGGAAACCAAGCCAGGAAAAAAAAATATATATTACAACCTCTGTGTTGTGATAATTGCATTTTTTGCTCTATAACCTGTTAGTTCATTTGCCTTGACACCGTGATACTGTATATAAGCCTAAGGCCGGGACAATAAGGCGGCACAGTTGCAGAATAAATTCAACCACACCTTTGTTTCATCATAAAACCAGAGAGCAACCTCTGTCCAGTGAGGTCCACAAAACATATTGCATGTAACAAACAGTTATACGACCTACAGCATGGTCAAGCACATTTTTGGACTACTAAACAACTATTGATTTAGAGTCACCGCAAGTCGCAAAGAAAACAGGCGCTGCCTCCACTATTCCAGCACCATTTCAACGTCAACATTATCTAATCACATATGCTTAGTCAAAAACATTTATTGAACCTTTATTTAACTAGGCAAGTCAGTTAAGAACACATTCTTATTTACAATGACAGCCTACCCCGGCCAAACCCAAACGACGATGGGCCAATTGTGTGCCGCCCTATGGGACTCCCAATCACGGCCGGATGTGATAAAGCCTGGATTTCAACCAGGGACTCTTGCACTGAGATGCAGTGCCTTACACCGTTGCGACACTCGTGAGCCCTAATACAGGGACAACTAAAAGATAGCAAAAACGATTTAGTCCAATCAACATAAGGTAAATATGATGTGTCTGTCCATGGTACTGATTTCTCTGTGTGTGTGTGTGTGTGTGTGTGTGTGTGTGTGCGCGTGCGGGCGGGCGTGCGTATGTGCATGCAAGTAGGAAAAACATGTCGACTAACCCTACTTGTAGAGAAATGCCAATGCCATTCTCCTCTTTCATGTTGCCTGAATGATCTATGACTGTCATACAGTACAAGCTTTTTGTTTTTGTCCTAGGCTACCTGGCTAAAATGCTTGCTTGCTAGCTTAATTTCCTTTCATGGGCAACGATGCGCCAGGCCAGCTTTTTAACATTAGCCAGTCAACTATATCTAGCTACATGTTGAACTTCCATCCTCTCAGTCCAGGGGCACAATGTATGAATTTATGGTTGGCTCAGAATTGCCGTTATAATCATTGGCCAACACGGAGATTGAAGTAAAACCACAAGTCCAAATCCCTATCTCCATCCATGGCTACTTTAGGAAAGGGACAATTTTAGCTAGCTAGCTAGCCACCGGAGAACAACGACACAATGAGATGCAACAAATCAAGTTCTGTCAATGATGTTTGGCTTCTAATGTGATATGACTGGTTTGAAGGCAAATCCACACTGGCTTCCCTTGACACTTTTTTTGGGGGGGGTGCAAGGACCATTCACAGCTGTGTTCTGTTTAGTTCAACGCTGATTGGCTATTATTATTATTATTTTTTAATCAAGGGAAGCCAAATGCTCCCTGGCTTCCCTTTCATTCAATACTACGGGCGGCAACAATGTCATACTCTTTTTGACCAGACAGCATCAGATAGATGGGCTACAAATACAGAGGGCGGTGTTTTGTTCACTTGGTTGCTTTCTCCGGTGAGATACATTCAGCCTCATACAAATTGAACGACATTTATGATACACAGAAAGATGAAAGATAAATGATTTTGTATGTTTTTTTCTTGGGGGAAGCCTGGCAGCCATGAATACACACCACTGGAGGATGTGGAAGAGAGGAAAAGGGGCAGAACAAGAGAGAGATGGACACAAGTATTATTACTGTTGGAGCTCAGAGCATAAGAATTTCACTGTCCTTGTGACTACATCTGCGACGCTGTGAATGTGATTAATAAACTCATCGAATCATCTAATCTAAAGCACAGATGCAGAAAGATAGCATGGCAAGACATTTCCGTGGATGAAAAGGGAAGGGAGAGAGAAGACAAGGCTGGAAAGGGCACTAAAATGGGTGGCAAGAGGGAGTGAGATAGGGGTTGGAAGAGGAAAGGACAAGAAAATGAGGGCAAGAGGAGGATAAAAACAGGCATTGAGAGAGGAACAGGTAAAGTAGAGTAGTGAGAGGGGAGGTGGGTGAGAGTAGTGGTGGGTGAGAGACTGTGTGGAAGGGCAGGAGGAGAAGTATGAGGCCAAGGAGGAGAGGTGAGAAGGAGAGGGATGTGGCAGTCACTCTGTGTGTGTGTGTGTGTCTGGGGACACAAAGTGTGATAGTGATAAAGGGGACACAAATCACTGCGGTCACACAAAGTTGGCTCTAATGGCACTACTGGCTTTTAACAGACCACACTGCAGCTCCACCCACCACCATACACCACCCTGCCATGCCCGGGAGGGACCAATGAAAACCAGCCGCCAGAAAATTACCTCCAAATCTGAGCGCATTCACACCTAAATGCATGGGCAATCAGAACAATTTACTGCAATGTCTCTTCACATGTCTTCACAACTTCACATGCTGAAGGAATTATTAGAGAAGGACAGACTTGAGGGAGAAGAAATCTATTTTATACACTACATGAACAAAAGTATGTGGACACATCTCATTCCAAAATCAGTGGCATTAATATAGAGTTGGTCCCCCCCTTTGATGCTATAACAGCCTCCACTCTTCTGGGAAGTTGGATGGATGTTGGAGTTGGACGGATGTTGGCTGAATTTTGGAATATTGCTGCGGGGACTTGCTTCCATTCAGCCACCAGAGCATTAGTGAGGTGGGGCACTGATGTTGGGCGATTAGGCCTGGCTCGCAGTTGGCGTTCCAATTCATCACAAAGGTGTTTGATGAGGTCAGGGCTCTGTGCAGGCCAGTCAAGTTCTTCCACACCGATCTCGATAAACCATTACTGTATGGACTCGCTTTGTGCACAGGGGAATTGTCATGCTGAAACAGGAAAGGGCCTTCCCCAAACTGTTGCACAGAGTTTGTTAAGAATGTCATTGTATGCTGTAGCATTAAGATTTCCCTTCACTGGAACTAAGGGGCCTAGTCCAAACCATGAAAAACAGCCCCAGACCATTATTCATCCTCCACCAAACTTTACAGTTGGCACTATGCATTGGGGCAGGTAGTGTTTTCCTGGCATCCGCCAATCCCAGATTCATCCGTCGGACTGCCAGATGGATGAAGCGTGATTCATCACTCCACAGACCGCGTTAACTGATTCAGAGTCCAATGGCAGCGAACTTTACACCACTCCAGCCAATGCTTGGCATTGTGCATGGTGATCTTCCTATGCTTGTGTGCGGCTGCTCGGCCATGGAAACACATTTTATGAAGCTCCCGACGTTCTTGTGCTTACGTTGCTTCCAGAGTCAGTTTGGAACTCGGTATTGAGCGTTACAGACGATTTTTATGCGCTACACGCTTCAGCACTCTGCGGTCCTGTTCTGTGAGCTTGTGTGGCCTACCACTTTGCGACTGAGCCGTTGTTGCTCCTAGATGTTTCCACTTCACAATAACAGCACTTACAGTTGACCGGGGCAGCTCTAGCAGGGCAAAAATTTGACGAATTGACTTGTTGGAAAGGTGGCATCCTATGACGGTGCCACGTTGAAAGTCACTGAGCTCTTCAGTACAGCCCATTCTACTGCCAATGTTTGTCTATGGACATTGCATGGCTGTTTGCTTGATTTTATACACCTGTCAGAAATGGGTGTGGCTGAAATAGCTGAATCCACTCATTTGAAAGGGTGTCCACATACTTTTGTATATACAGTGCATTCGGAAAGTATTCAGACACCTTGACTTTTCTCACATTTTGTTACGTTACAGCCTTATTCTAAAATGGATTAAATAGTTTTTTCCCCCACATGAATCTACACAAAATACCCCATTATGACAATGCAAAGACAGGTTTTTAGATTTTTTTAGGATAAAAAAATTAATAATAATAATTTGTGAAGTATAACATTTACATAAGTATTCAGAGCCTTTACTAAGTCATTTGTTGATTGCCCTTTAGTAGCGATTACAGCCTCGAATCTTCTTGGGTATGGCGCTACAAGCTTGGCACACGTGTATTTGGGGAGTTTCTCCCATTGTTCTCTACAGATCCTCTCAAGCTCTATCAGGTTGGATGGGGAGAGTCGCTGCACAGCTATTTTTAGGTATCTCCAGACATGTTCAATCGGGTTCAGGTCCGGGCTCTGGCTGGGCTACTCAAGGACATTCAGAGACTTGTCCCAAAGCCACTCCTGCGTTGTCTTGGCTGTGTGCTTAGGGTTGTTGTCCTGTTGGAAGGTGAACCTTCACCCCAGTCTGAGGTCCTGAGCACTCGAGCAGGTTTTCATCAAGGATCTCTTTGTACTTTGCTCCATTCATCTTTCCCTCGATCCTGACTATTCTCCCAGTCCGCTGCCGCTGAAAAACATCCCCACAGCATGATGCTGCCACCACCATGCTTCACCGTAGGGATGCTGCCAGGTTTCCTCCAGATGTGACGCTTGGCATTCAGGCCAAAGAGTTCAATCTTGGTTTCATCAGACCAGAGAATCTTGTTTCTCATGGTATGAGAGTCCTTTAGGTGCCTTTTGGCAAACTCCAGGAGGGCTGTCATGTGCCTTTTACTGAGAAGAGGCTTCCATCTGGCAACTACCATAATGGCCTGATTGGTGGAGTGCTGCAGAGATGGTTGTCCTTCTGGAAAGTTCTCCCATCTCCACAGAGGAACTCTGGAGCTCTGTCAGAGTGAACATCCCCTGATTGTTCAGTTTGGCTGGACGGACAGCTCTTGAAAGAGTCTTGATGGTTCAAAACTCCTACCATTTAAGAATGATTGAGGCCACTGTGTTCTTGGGGACCTTCAATGCTGCAGACATTTTGGTACCCTTCCTCAAATCTGTGCCTCGACACAATCCTGTCTCTGAGCTCTACGGACAATTCCTTTGACCTCATGGCTTGGTTTTTGCTCTGCCATACACTGTCAACTGTGGGACCTTATATAGACAGGTGTGTGGCTTACCAAAATCATGTCCAATCATTTGAATTTACCACAGTTGGACTCCAATCAAGTTGTAGAAAGATATCAAGGATGATCAACGGAAACATGATAAACCTGAGCTCAATGTCAAGTCTCTTAGCAAAGGGTCTGAATACTTATATAAATAAGTTATTTCTGTTTTTGTTTTTTAATAACTTTTCAAACATTTCTAAAAACTGTTTTCACTTTGTCATTATGGGGTATTGTGTGTAGATTAATGAGGATGTTTATTTATTTAATCCATTTTAGAATATAGCTGTAAGGTAACAAAGTGTGTAAAAGGGTATACTGTATCTCTGGCTTGCAAACTTGATGAAGTCCCTAAGGAACCACAACTTGTTTACGATATTCATACCCGGGTGTGTATTTGTGAATGTAAGGCAGCAGAATTTGTAACCAACCAAAGCACTCACTGCTGTCTGAAGGTCCTCCATCTCTGGGTGGCCTTTCCTGCTAAATACCCTCCCCAGCTCTGAGACTCCATCTATTTGGTCTTAAATCCTCTGTAAAGTATCACCCAGGAAAATGTATTCTCCTGCACACAGCACAGAACGAGCAGTCAGTCACAAATTCTGGGTCCATTACACTGATTGAAACATCCCTGCGTTCCTCCATCCCTCCATCTCTCCTCACCTGTGTACAGACGTTGGGGTCTAATAAGCCCCCCAGGCCAGGAGGAAGTGGAAACTCTTTTAAATCTTTCTATGACTGTTAGCAAACTCTTCAGGACAGAACCCCCCCCCCCCCCCCTTGAGATGACAAATTGAGTGTATGAGAAAGCACTCCGCTGGATTTGTCTTTCGCTCTCATTTCAGAGTGTCTCTCTAAAAGGGCCATGAAAAGGAACTACTTCCTGTCTGTCCGCCACAGAGGGAGAAAGAGGGATAGAGTATAGAACTACGCTCTGAGGAAGGAGGGCTTCATTATACAATAAAATAGAGAAATCTTTTTACATCCCCGGCTCCATCACGTGGGTGTTTTCTCTGTGATCTCTTATGCACGAGGAGAGAGGGGTGGTGGTGAGGGTTCGGGGGTTCTTCTTCATCTCCTTCTTTTAAATACAATTCATGGGTTCACCAATTCGTCAATGAAACTTATCAGTTTACAATAACCATCCAATAACTTGAAGTGTTCAGCAAGCTCCCAGAATACCCTAATGATGACACATGGATGGATACAACACTGGTCAGATCACATTTGTTCCCTGTCTGAATCACAATAACAATTGGATTAGTTCATTCTCTAATTGCATCATTACTTACATGTAAGACCGATCCAATTCAATTACATGCTTGTCTCTGTGTCTCCCGATGGAAGAACGCCAGTGGTGGCGGATGGCAAGCATGACATTTCAAACCCAGTTCCACTGATGGATTGATTTGATACACAATGTTGCATCTGGCAACAGCGATAAGGGCAACTCCCCGCAGGTCTGTCTCTTTCAATGCTTTTATATAGCAGCCAGAGTAGATGGAGGATAAGCCGCAATACTTCAGAGACACATTGATATCAGAGTCTTCTAGATACACTAGAGATGAACACATCACATCTCCCTTTGCTCTGAGCAGTTAGAAAAACATTCGGTCTGATGGAACCAAAAGAGTTACGGGAGGCCCATTCTCATTACCAGCCTAAAGAAAGCAGCTTAGACTTTAAGTGATAAGTTGGATAAAAATGGCGCTGAACTTCTTTGTGTCTTAAATGGCCCAGAAAAGTAAAACCGTCCCACGGAACATACACCAGTGATGAAAAATGGCCCCACTCTCATTTCCTTAAATAGCCAATTAGGCAACCATAGCTAAGCGGCACACTCTCTCATTTAAAATTCATGATTGCATACAATAGAGGGGAATAGATAGACAGAGAAGGGAGAGGGAAAAGCTCTATGGTCTATGTAAAAGTACTTGTCAGTGTGTTAACTCCATCATACAATAGTGGGACATTGGGTTCATATTCCACTAGCTAGCTATATGAGACAATATCAGAATAATTAGCTAATAAGCTGTGCGACCTACGTTTTCTTCTTCAACACAATTGACAGTGTCGTAACCCCAACACACACTTTGTCCTCGTATACTAAAAATAACAGGTTTTTATAAGAGAGTACCAGTCAGTTGAAAAGGCAGACTTTTCAAATATGTTTGGTTCTTCTCGTTAATTAGCAGAGTTTGGTCTAAAACAGACAACAGATCCACGCTCCACTGAGGAGAGACCATTGTTGCAATGTGTGTGTGTGTGGGTGTGTGTGCTCTTCTCCCTCTCTCTGTCTCTCGCCTGCGTTGTTTCGAAATTCTCCTGAGATTAAACTTTGCAGCAGAACATTGTCTGAACACAAAGTAAACAAACATCGATGTCTGACTGGTAAAACAAGTGTTCCTCCAACAATGATACGTTGCTCCCTCTGCCTTTAAAATGACCATGCTTCTGTTCACTAGGTGTTCTCAGATACACTTGAAGAAGCAATACACTGTATTCAGTCATAGTGAATGTACCTGGTTTAGAGCCTTCAGCCACAGAGCCGTTGTAGACCTGGTTTTGGAACTCTGGCCGGTTGTCATTCATGTCGATGACGTAGATGTACAGGTCTATGGGGCTTTCCACCTTGTTCCCGTTCATGTCCACAGCATGGGCCCGCAGCTGCAAACAAAACAACGAAACCATACGAGCATTGTACGTCCTGTAAATGCCACAGTAACTTTGACCATATATAATGCAGCACTGATCGACATGAAACATCACATAAGGCAAATTGACACAAACATGACAGCAGACAACGCATACAGGCTGGAATTCATCCTGTAACTGCAATTATTTCTGTCATTGCAGATCTCTTTCACACTAATTGCACACTAGAGAGTCCATGAAAATCCACTATCTCTGACCATTGAATTCCTGCCATGCAACCTTGATTTTGATTGCTGGTTGTGAGAGGTTTGTTAATTGGAAGCTCCACGACTGAAGCAGTAATTCCAGTCTTTTATTTGTCGTGACAGAGAGAGCCTGCTGGAGTGCCTGTGCTGATAATTGCCAATAAGAGAAAGAGAATATAAGGTGTTGTGTCCAAACACAGATACAGCCTGAGGTGTGTGCTGCTCAGCTCACACAGCAAGAGCCCCAGAGAACACCTATAGGCTCTATTCTATTCAACACAACTCATGTGGTGTCTGGCTTTTGTTCTCCTAGGGAAAATGACTGTCCTGGTTGGTTTGTGCAACAACGCCACTGATTGGCCACAATGTCTTTTACTGAGATAAGCAGATAAGCCATTCCACAAAAATTCCCTGTGAATCACAGTGTGAGAAAAGGAGAGCGAGAGAGATGGAAGGAGCATGCCTCGTGTAATACCAGTAATGAGTCAGATACACAGAGAGAATCACAAAGAAACAGTGGGGGACCCTAAGAGGAAAGAGTGACAATCAATACATACACTGCTAGGACTTCTTCTCCAACCCGGCTGTAACAATCCCATGTCTGAATATACCCATGTTGACTAAAGATGTCTCACAGCTCCAGACAACATTATGTTGGAGAGAAGCTTTGAAAGGCAAAGAACACCATCATTGTCTCTCCCAATGGCTCTGTAAAAACATAACATAAAAACCTGGACAGAGAGCCTGGAGTTGGAGGTTGTCGTTCTCATACACCTTCACAGACATGTGGGCAGTGGACCCTTATATTACACTGAGTACAACATTGACTAATAGAATCTCTGTACTATTCACAGGAAGAGTCAACTTTCCCAAGTTCTCTCACGTCACCCCGCTCCTCCGCTCTCTCCACTGGCTTCCAGTTGAAGCTCGCATCCGCTACAAGACCATGGTGCTTGCCTACGGAGCTGTGAGGGGAACGGCACCTCCGTACCTTCAGGCTCTGATCAGGCCCTACACCCAAACAAGGGCACTGCGTTCATCCACCTCTGGCCTGCTCGCCTCCCTACCTCTGAGGAAGTACAGTTCCCGCTCAGCCCAGTCAAAACTGTTCGCTGCTCTGGCACCCCAATGGTGGAACAAACTCCCTCACGACGCCAGGTCAGCGGAGTCAATCACCACCTTCCGGAGACACCTGAAACCCCACCTCTTTAAGGAATACCTAGGATAGGATAAAGTAATCCTTCTAACCCCCCCCCCTTAAAAGAGTTAGATGCACTATTGTAAAGTGGTTGTTCCACTGGATATCATAAGGTGAATGCACCAATTTGTAAGTCGCTCTGGATAAGAGCGTCTGCTAAATGACTTAAATGTAAATGTAAATGTAAATGTAAGAGGCAATGTTCATTCGAGGACTGAATGGTACAGAGGAGCCTCAAGCTACAGCATCGATACCTGCCTTCCTGAAAAAAATGACTCATCTTGCTTTTGAGTCGCTTCCGTATAGTGTGGAAACACACACACACACACCCACACACATACCCACACACACACACGTACTCACACTGTATAAACGCATTCAAACCCTGTTGCTTCAGCCACTTAATATTCCCCCAGACGATGAGTTTCCATAGGCCAGAGCACAACAAACAAACATAGAGAGAAACACAAACAAACAAACAAGCCCAATCTGTTTTCTCAGCTGTGGGCTCTGCATGGTGAGTGGGGAAAGGGGGGGTGGGGGCTGACAGAGCCAATGGAAATTTGATCTGAGAGCCTGGAGGAGTGTGTGAAGAGTGTGTGAGCAGTGTGTGTGGACTGCTAATGTGTGGTTTTGGGCCTGTCATTAGCATGCTGGAGGGCGGGGAGAAAACTCTACCAGAACCACCACAGCAACCACTGATGGGGTCTGTCCAGACACACACACAAACTCGCATGTAGAAACATGTTACGTACGCAGACACACAGCTACCGGGTTGCAAAGCTACTGGTAATTTACCAAAGTTATCAGAATCTTTGGTAATTTAGGTAACTAACAGGTAATCGAAGGCAATCTATAACTTTGGTAATTTATACTTGAACAATATTTTTTTGGTTTAAACATATATAGTATTCATTTTGGATATACGTGTCTACATTGACCATGAGTTTCTAGTGGATAGACCATATGGTTCAAGAGAAACTAGCCTAACTAATGAACAAAGCATCTAATCAACAATGGCTTTATTTTTAAATAACACTAAACTTTTTAACAACTGCCAACAGTTTGTCGCCAAAAACATTTACAACAAAGACAAATTGACGTAGTCAAATAAATTAAAGTGTGTAAAAACTATGAAGGATATGTCATGCTGTAACGCTCGTATTAAACACCAATGGTATTCACTAAGTTGCTGATTTATATTTAGGATAATGTTTCACAGCTTTATCATTAAATACACTACCGTTCAAAAGTTTGGGGGCACATAGAAATGTCCTTGTTTTTGAAAGCAGAACGCATTTTCTGTCCATTAAAATAACATAAAATTGATCAGAAATACAGTGTAGACATTGTTAATGTTGTAAATGACTATTGTAGCTGGAAATGGCAGATATTATATGGAATATCTACATAGACGTACCGAGGCCCATTATCAGCAACCATCACTCCTGTGTTCCAATGGCACGTTGTGTTAGCTAATCCAAGTTTATAATTTTAAAAGGCTAATTGATCATTAGAAAACCCTTTTGCAATTATGTTAGCACAGCTGAAAACTGTTGTCCTGATTTAAAGAAGCAATAAAACGGGCCTTCTTTAGACTAGTTGAGTATCTGGAGCATCAGCATATGTGGGTTCGATTACATGCTCAAAATGTCCAGAAACAAAGAACTTTCTTCTGAAACTTGTCAGTCTATTCTTGTACTGAGAAAGGAAGGCTATTCCATGCGAGAAATTGCCAATAAACTGAAGATCAGCATCCCGGAATCGCCTCTTCACTGTTGACGTTGAGACTGGTGTTTTGCGGGTACTATTTAATGAAGTTGCCAGTTGAGGACTTGTGAGGCATCTGTTTCTCAAACTAGACACTCTAATGTACTTGTCCTCTTGCTCAGTTGTGCACCGGGGCCTCCCTCTCTTCTGGTTAGAGCCAGTTTGCGCTGTTCTATGAAGGGAGTAGTACACAGCATTGTACGAGATCTTCAGTTTCTTGGCAATTTTTCTCATGGATTAGCCTTAATTTCTCAGATCAAGAATAGACTGACGAGTTTCAGAAGAAAGGTCTTTCTTTCTGGCCTGTAATCGAACCCACAAATGCTGATGCTCAAGATACTCAACTAGTCTAAAGGACAGTTTTATTGCTTCTTTAATCAGCACAACAGTTTTCAGCTGTGCTAACATAATTGCAAAAGGGTTTTATAATGGTCAATTAGCCTTTTAAAATGATAAACTTGGATTAGCTAACACAACTTGCAATTGGAACACAGGAGTGATGGTTGCTGATAATGGGCCTCTGTACGCCTATGTAGATATTCCATAAAACATCTGCCGTTTCCAGACACAATAGTAATTTACAACATTAACAATGTCTACACTGTATTTCTGATCAATTTGATGTTATTTTAATAGACAGAAAATGTGCTTTTCTTTCAAAAACAAGGATATTTCTAAGTGACCCAAAACTTTTTAACGGTAGTGCATTTAAAAAAATATATATAAATATATATATATATACATATATCTTATTTGGTTACTTTTTATAGTCTCCATGTGATAAGGCCACACAGATGGACGGATATAACTACAGACACCTTTTATAATCTGAAGTACCCCAAAAGGCCACTAGACGTCATGTTATAATTTTTTTTACTTCTAAGTTACCAACATTCTGGTAGTTTACTGGTAAACTTCGAAAGATTCCAGTAATATACCCTTCATCACACATGCACACACACATGCACACATACACTTCTCCAGGCTGGCTCCCAGCTGCTCTCTCCCTACAGCTGTCTGTGGAGAAAAACTCAACTTCACCCACACGCTAACCTCAGAGTTCATCTTCCTCTGGTGGAAGTCTGTCAAAAACACCAGTCATGTCTTTCTTGTTGAATAACAGACCAGTTCATATAAAGTTATCTTCGTCAACCATGAGCAGTAAAACCCAAGAGCAGAGAAGGTTCTCAACAGGTAACTCATCAAGTGAGAGTCTAGTGCTAATTGACTTAACACTGACTGTGAGTGAAGATGCTCTCTCTTTCTTAACGGGTAGGTGACTAACACAAGGATCTTCTCAGGCTCCAACACCAGGCTCCAACACCAGGCTCCAACACCAGGCTGCAACACCAGGCTGCAACACCAGTCTCTAACACCAGGCTCCTCTCAGGCCCTAATACCAGACTCTAACACCAAGCTCCTCTCAGACTTTAACATCAGGCTCCTTTCAGCCTCTAACACCAGGCTCCAATACCAGGTTCTAACACCAGGCTCTAACATTAGGCTCCTCTCAGGCTCTAACACAAGGCTCTTACACCAGGTTCTAACACCAGGCTCTAACATTAGGCTCCAACACCAGGCTCCAACACCAGGCTCCAACACCAGGCTCCAACACCAGGTTCCAACACCAGGTTCCAACACCAGGCTCTAACACCAGGCTCCTCTCATGCCCTAATACCAGACTCTAACACCAAGCTCCTCTCAGACTTTAACATCAGGCTCCTTTCAGCCTCTAACACCAGGCTCCAATACCAGGTTCTAACACCAGGCTCTAACATTAGGCTCCTCTCAGGCTCTAACACAAGGCTCTTACACCAGGTTCTAACACCAGGCTCTAACATTAGGCTCCAACACCAGGCTCCAACACCAGGCTCCAACACCAGGCTCCAACACCAGGTTCCAACACCAGGTTCCAACACCAGGTTCCAACACCAGGCTCTAACACCAGGCTCCTCTCATGCCCTAATACCAGACTCTAACACCAAGCTCCTCTCAGACTTTAACATCAGGCTCCTTTCAGCCTCTAACACCAGGCTCCAATACCAGGTTCTAACACCAGGCTCTAACATTAGGCTCCTCTCAGGCTCTAACACAAGGCTCTTACACCAGGTTCTAACACCAGGCTCTAACATTAGGCTCCTCTCAGGCTTTAACACCAGGCTCCTCTCAGGCTCTAATACCAGGTTCTAACACTACGCTCCTCTCAGACTTTAACAGCAGGCTCCTCTCAGGCTCTAACACAAGGCTCTTACACCAGGTTCTAACACCAGGTTCTAACACTACGCTCCTCTCAGACTTTAACAGCAGGCTCCTCTCAGGCTCTAACACCAGGCTCCAACGTCAGGCTCCTCTCAGGCTCTAACACCAGGTTCCAACGTCAGGCTCTAACGTCAGGCTCTAACGTCAGGCTCTAACGTCAGGCTCTAACGTCAGGCTCCAATCAGCCTCTAACACCAGGATCTAACACCATGATCTAACACCAGGATCCAATTAGGCTCTAACACCAGGCTCTAACACCAGTCTCTAACACCAGGCTCCTCTCAGGCCCTAATACCAGGCTCTAACATTAGGCTCCTCCCAGACTTTAACACCAGGCTCCTCTCAGGCCCTAATACCAGGCTCTAACATTAGGCTCCTCCCAGACTTTAACACCAGGCTCCTCTCAGGCTCTAACACCAGGCTCTAACATTAGGCTCCTCTCAGGCTCTAACACCAGGCTCCTCTCAGCCTCTAACACCAGGCTCTAACATTAGGCTCCTCTCAGGCTCTAACACCAGGCTCCACTCAGGCTTTAACACCAGGCTCTAACATTAGGCTCCTCTCAGGCTCTAACACCAGGTTCTAACACCAGTCTTCTCTCAGGCTCTAACACCAGGCTCTAACATTAGGCTCCTCTCAGGCTCTAACACCAGGTTCTAACACCAGTCTTCTCTCAGGCTCTAACACCAGGCTCTAACATTAGGCTCCTCTCAGATTCTAACACCAGGCTCTAACATTAGGCTCCTCTCACGCTCTAACACCAGGCTCCTCTCAGGCTCTAACACCAGGCTCCACTCATTCTCTAACACCAGGCTCTAACATTATGCTCCTCTCAGGCTTTAACACCAGGCTCTAACATCAGGCTCCTCTCATGCCCTAATACCAGACTCTAACACCAAGCTCCTCTCAGACTTTAACATCAGGCTCCTTTCAGCCTCTAACACCAGGCTCCAATACCAGGTTCTAACACCAGGCTCTAACATTAGGCTCCTCTCAGGCTCTAACACAAGGCTCTTACACCAGGTTCTAACACCAGGCTCCTCTCAGGCTTTAACACCAGGCTCCTCTCAGGCTCTAATACCAGGTTCTAACACTACGCTCCTCTCAGACTTTAACAGCAGGCTCCTCTCAGGCTCTAACACCAGGCTCCTCTCAGGCTCTAACACCAGGTTCCAACGTCAGGCTCTAACGTCAGGCTCTAACGTCAGGCTCTAACGTCAGGCTCTAACGTCAGGCTCTAACGTCAGGCTCCAATCAGCCTCTAACACCAGGATCTAACACCATGATCTAACACCAGGATCCAATTAGGCTCTAACACCAGGCTCTAACACCAGTCTCTAACACCAGGCTCCTCTCAGGCCCTAATACCAGGCTCTAACATTAGGCTCCTCCCAGACTTTAACACCAGGCTCCTCTCAGGCTCTAACACCAGGCTCTAACATTAGGCTCCTCTCAGGCTCTAACACCAGGCTCCTCTCAGCCTCTAACACCAGGCTCTAACATTAGGCTCCTCTCAGGCTCTAACACCAGGCTCCACTCAGGCTTTAACACCAGGCTCTAACATTAGGCTCCTCTCAGGCTCTAACACCAGGTTCTAACACCAGTCTTCTCTCAGGCTCTAACACCAGGCTCTAACATTAGGCTCCTCTCAGGCTCTAACACCAGGTTCTAACACCAGTCTTCTCTCAGGCTCTAACACCAGGCTCTAACATTAGGCTCCTCTCAGATTCTAACACCAGGCTCTAACATTAGGCTCCTCTCACGCTCTAACACCAGGCTCCTCTCAGGCTCTAACACCAGGCTCCACTCATTCTCTAACACCAGGCTCTAACATCAGGCTCCTCTCAGGCTCTAACACCAGGCTCTAACATTAGGCTCCACTCAGGCTCTAACACCAGGCTCTAACACCAGGCTCTAACATTAGGCTCCACTCAGGCTCTAACATCAGGCTCCTCTCAGGCTTTAACACCAGGCTCTAACATCAGGCTCCTCTCAGCCTCTAACACCAGGCTCTAACACCAGGCTCTAACATTAGGCTCCACTCAGGCTCTAACATCAGGCTCCTCTCAAGCTCTAACACCAGGCTCTAACATTAGGCTCCACTCAGGCTCTAACATTATGCTCCTATCAGGCTTTAACACCAGGCTCTAACATCAGGCTCCTCTCAGGCTCTAACACCAGGCTCTAACATTAGGCTCCTCTCAGGCTCTAACACCAGGCTCCACTCATTCTCTAACACCAGGCTCTAACACCAGGCTCCTCTCAGGCTTTAACACCAGGCTCTAACATTAGGCTCCTCTCAGGCTCTAACACCAGGTTCTAACACCAGTCTTCTCTCAGGCTCTAACACCAGGCTCTAACATTAGGCTCCTCTCAGGCTCTAACACCAGGTTCTAACACTAGGCTCCAATACCAGGATCAAACACCAGGCTCCTCTCAGGCACTAACACCAGGCTCTAACACTAGGCTCCTCTCAGGCTCTAACACTAGGCTCCTCTCAGGCTTTAACTCCAGGCTTTAACACCAGGCTCCTCTCAGGTTCTAACACCAGGCTCCTCTCAGGCTCCAACATTAGGCTCCTCTCAGGTTCTAACACCAGGCTCTAACATTAGGCTCTAACATTAGGCTCCTCTCAGGCTTAATATCAGGTTCTAACACTACTCTACTCTCAGGCTCTAATATTAGGCACTTCTCAGGCTCTAACACAAGGCTCTAACATTAGGCTCCTCTCTGACTTTAACACCAGGCTCCTCTCAGGCTCTAATACCAGGCTCCAATACCAGGCTCTAACACTAGGCTCATCTCAGACTTTAACATCAGGCTCCTCTCAGACTTTAACATCAGGCTCCTTTCAGGCTCCAATACCAGGTTCTAACACCAGGCTCCTCTCAGGTTCTAACACCAGGCTCTAACATTAGGCTCCTCTCAGGCTAACACCAGGCTCTAACATTAGGCTCCTCTCAGGCTCTAACACAAGGCTCTTACACCAGGTTCTAACACCAGGCTCTAACACCAGGCTCCTCTCAGGCTCTAATACCAGGTTCTAACACTACGCTCCTCTCAGGATCTAACACCAGGCTCCTCTCAGGCTCTAACACCAGGCTCCTCTCAGGCTCCAACACCAGGCTCCAACACCAGGTTCCAACGGCAGGCTCTAACGTCAGGCTCTAACGTCAGGCTCCAATCATCCTCTAACACCAGGATCTAACACCAGGATCTAACACCAGGATCTAACACCCGGATCTAACACCAGGATCCAATCAGGCTCTAACACCAGTCTCTAACACCAGGCTCCTCTCAGGCTCTAACACCAGTCTCTAACACCAAGCTCCTCTCAGACTATAACATCAGGCTCCTTTCAGGCTCTAACACCAGGCTCCAATACCAGGTTCTAACACCAGGCTCCTCTCAGGCACAAACACCAGGCTCTAACATTAGGCTCCTCCCAAACTTTAACATCAGGCTCCTTTCAGGCTCTATCACCAGGCTTCAATACCCGGTTCTAACACCAGGCTCCTCTCAGGCACAAACACCAGGCTCTAACATTAGGCTCCTCCCAGACTTTAACAGCAGGCTCCTCTCAGGCTCTAACACCAGGCTCCTCTCAGGCTCTAACACCAGGCTCTAACACCAGGTTCTAACACCAGGCTCTAACATCAGGCTCTAACACCAGGCTCTAACATCAGGCTCCTCTCAGGCTTTAACACCAGGCTCCTATCAGGCTTTAACACCAGGCTCTAACATTAGGCTCCTCTCAGGCTCTAACACCAGGCTCTAACACCAGGTTTTAACACCAGGTTTTAACACCAGGCTCCTCTCAGGCTCTAACCCCAGGCTCCACTCTGGCTCTAATACCAGGTTCTAACATTAGGCTCCTCTCAGGCTCTAACACCAGGCTCCTCTCAGGCTTTAACACCAGGCTCCACTCATGCTCTAACACCAGGCTCTAACATTAGGCTCCTCTCAGGCTCTAACACCAGGCTCCTCTCAGGCTCTAACACCAGGCTCTAACATTAGGCTCCTCTCAGACTCTAACATTAGGCTCCTCTCAGGCTCTAACACCAGGCTCCACTCATTCTCTAACACCAGGCTCTAACACCAGGCTCCTCTCAGGCTTTAACACCAGGCTCTAACATTAGGCTCCTCTCAGGCTCTAACACCAGGTTCTAACACCAGTCTTCTCTCAGGCTCTAACACCAGGCTCTAACATTAGGCTCCTCTCAGGCTCTAACACCAGACTCCTCGCAGGCTCTAACACCAGGTTCTAACACCAGGCTCTAACATTAGGCTCCTCTCAGGCTTTAACACCAGGCTCTAACATTAGGCTCTAACACCAGGCTCTAACACCAGGCTCTAACACCAGGCTCTAACATTAGGCTCCTCTCAGGCTCTAACACCAGGCTCTAACACCAGGCTCTAACATTAGGCTCCTCTCAGGCTCTAACACCAGACTCCTCGCAGGCTCTAACACCAGGCTCTAACACCAGGCTCTAACATTAGGCTCCTCTCAGGCTCTAACACCAGACTCCTCGCAGGCTCTAACACCAGGTTCTAACACCAGGCTCTAACATTAGGCTCCTCTCAGGCTCTAACACCAGACTCCTCGCAGGCTCTAACACCAGGTTCTAACACCAGGCTCTAACATTAGGCTCCTCTCAGGCTCTAACACCAGGTTCTAACACCAGTCTTCTCTCAGGCTCTAACACCAGGCTCTAACATTAGGCTCCTCTCAGGCTCTAACACCAGACTCCTCGCAGGCTCTAACACCAGGTTCTAACACCAGGCTCTAACATCAGGCTCCTCTCAGGCTTTAACACCAGGCTACTCTCAGGCACTAACACCAGGCTCTAACACTAGGCTCCTCTCAGGCTCTAACACCAGGTTCTAACACTACGCTCCTCTCATGCTTTAACATCAGGCTCCTCTCAGGTTCTAACACCAGGCTCTAACATCTGGCTCCTCTCAGGCTCTAACACCAGGCTCCTCTCAGGGTCTAACACCAGGCTCTAACACCAGGTTGTAACACCAGGCTCTAACACCAGGCTCTAACATCTGGCTCCTCTCAGGGTCTTACACCAGGCTCCTCTCAAGTGGTAACACCAGGCTCTAACACCAGGCTCTAACACCAGGCTCTAACACCAGGCTCCTCTCAGGCTCAGGGTTGTTTATAGTTGTTTACAGTTGCCGGTCCAGTCCACTAGACCTTAACAAGCACCCAAGGACATGTATACCTTATTGATCCCTCCCATGCCAAGAGGTGTAGCAGCAGGTGTACTAACATCCACCAGCCTCATAAAGAGACCAGACACCACGGGGCCAGCCTGGCCAGGTTAGACCTCCACCTCCAACAGATGAGAGGCTCTGGAATAGTGACTGATACTGTCGGAGTAATGACAGACAGGACCTCATCTGGAACTAAGTGGACCAACAGGAACCCTGAGAGATGAGTGAGTCAGGCCAAGGAGAGATGAGAGAGGGCCTTGGACTTACTGACTGACAGTATCTTAGAGTTGGCTGCTAATCTGTTATGGAGAACTGTGTGTTTTAAGTGTTTGTTATACAGCTAAATCTGTATTTAGGATTAACAATTTTTTTTATGAGCTGGTTTACTAAGGTAACACAAACTTGATATTGTATTGTGTTATATAGGGTGGAAGGTAGCCTAGTGGTTAGAGCGTTGGGCCAGTTACCGAAAGGTTGCTAGATCGAATCCCGAGCTGGCAAGATAAAAATCTGTCGTTCTGCCCCTGAACAAGGCACTGTTCTCCGGTAGGCTGTCATTGTAAATAAGAATTTGTTCTTAACTGACTTGCCTAGTTGAATAAATAAATAAGCCCATATGGACTGGGAACAAACAAAAATGTAAATCAAATCATGTAATATAATCATGTTTACAGTAGGGCTATCAGAACGTGATGTGGTAGTGGCATTGTTATGAGATGTTGTGAGCATGTCTGAATTGTGCAGTAAGAGTTCACGGGGTAAGTCTGATGGGGGTAAACAGGCAACTGTAGACAATTTGTGTGATCCTCAAACAGAACACCCAGAACACCGCCTGTTCATTAGCAGTGGAAGACAAACACACTCCTTTTCCAAGCCGTCTCTCTCTCTGCTGAAAAACCTCAATCTAGCCTAATTGACAGCTTGAGTGGCTGCAGAAATCTGTGCTTTGTCAAGGCAATTTTTCTTTCATTTCGCACAGAAAGGAAAGTCTGACCCAAACAAGACTGTGTTGGTAAAGGGCAGTACTCGGAATCTGAGACAGCAGTACTCGTGATTCCCAGTCTTTTGCTGAGAATATGCACTTCACGACTTCTAAAATCGCTCACATTTCGCAATTTCCTTGTCCCAAATCTTTCATTCCGTCCATCCTCAACCCCAGGAAGTGGGTGCTCACATGACACGATGATGCCCTAGTTGATCCTGCCCTGCATTTCCTGGTTGCTGTAGGAAAGAAATTCCGGTACGCAAACAGTGAGCTGCTTCATTAGTGTTTACATTATTATGTGTCGAAACATCAAAAAAGAGACGGAGGCGCAGAATATGGACTTAATATGAAATAATAATGATAACATGAAATTATCTTTTTGGTTTCTGTCATGGTAGGAGTTCTGGTAGGATGCAGATGTAATATTGGTGGAGTTTGTTTTGCATGGCCCGGTGCCCCTGGTGTGTGCCGATTTCAATTAAGGACCAATGGAATGGTCTAAAATATTCAAAAAGGAACTCGCCCATTGAAAAGGCAGCTGCGTTCTCTCCGCAGCACCACCAATATGTCTTCCATCACCTCGGTCCACACGGTGCATGTTGTTGTCGCTTTCCTCTTCGCCATCATTGTTTTGGTCTAACGTGCTGAACACTCATTGGCGATTGGCAGCAGTCCTTGCCCAATCGCGTGGTAGAACTGCTCATACTACAAGATGCATGACCAAAATATCAACATATTGGACATGCCAGATATCCGACAGGAGTCTGGAGAACGGAACAGCCATCATCGGTGTGTCCTTGACCCGCTAAAACTACACGAGTCCCGATGTACTGATCCTAGCCCAAGTTCATAGAACATTTGTTGGAACATTTGTTTTGCAGTGGCAAAAAATGTGGTGAATTCGTGGCAAAACTGTGTAGTGTTTGCCTGCCATTACTGTGTCACTGTGAATTACGGCTGCCACCCTGCACAGACAGACGGACGGACAGACAGATGTGTGGAGGGACAGTAACAAGCACTGTAACTCACATGGTAGGAGGCCCTCTCCTCTCTGTCCAGGGGTCTGGTGACAAACATCTTGCCGTGCACAGGGTCGATGTTGTACACGTCAATGGGAGGCTGGTCCGCCCCTGCTCCAGTGATGCTGTAGCGGATCCCTTTCTCCAGGTCCTGGTCCGAGCGGATCTGGCAGAGGGAGATATAAACACTATGTATTACACGTTGTATGAGACAAGCACGGCTCAGAAAGGGTACAGGGCGATATTTGTGGTCCTTTGTAGCTCAGTTGGCAGAGCCTTTTGCTTGTAATGCCAGGGTAGTGGGATCGATTCCCGGGACAACCCATACGTAGAATGTTTGCACACATGACTGTAAGTCACATTGGATAAAAGCATCTGCAGCACGTCATAGAATATCACCCTGTGTTGTTTTGACTTATCCGACAGTTTAGATTGAATGAGAGCCTTAAGGTTCCAAGGTTGGTCATGAAGATTCAAGTGAGTCACAATCTAAAACTGTCAAGAGCACTTGACAGGGAATATGATGAAATGTATGATACTAAAGAAGATGTACGGTGAGGCACATGCATCTGCTCTGATCAGCCTAACACTTTCTTACAAAGAAGCCCTTTGAGGACTGAACTCAAAGGAAGAGTTGGTAAATGTGCAAGTTAGAGCTAAAGTGCAAAAGAGAAATCTGTCTGCTTGTGATAATTGGTTCTGAGAGGTGTAGCGCAAGTGAGATGGCAGATTGAAGATTAGATTTCATTTACTTTTAAGTGGTGGAAAGTTTAGACAATTTTCTCTCAATTTGCATATGTTTTTTTTAGGGCAAACTGTTTGTGTTTTTACCTTTAGAGAATCATTTTTTGTCTCTGAGGGGATTGAACCATCTCCACGGTAACAAGTCGGGAGGAGTAATCACACATTCAAATTGTAAAAATAAATCCTCTCTCTCCCTCCTATGCAATTTTCCTGGGCTGTGGGGCTGGAAATCATGCGTGAAAATGAAATTACTTCATCCGACGACCGGCAACTGGCTTTTGCATAAAACATTTCTCTGTTTGAACATGATACCCTTCTCTTAATTTCCTACACATCCATCCTAAACTCACTCACTACCTGCCACAGCAATCTCTTTTCCATGAGCTTCGACTGTCGTCTTTCCCATTTGCAATCAATTCAAATAGGAGACATAATGGCTAATATACAGGTAACTGCCAAAATAAAGGAAACACCAACATAAAGTGTCTTAATAGGCTGTTGGGCCACCACGAGCCAGAACATCTTCAATGCACCTTGGTATAGATTCTACAAGTGTCTGGAACACTATTGGAGGGATGTGACACCATTCTTCCAATATAAATTCCAACGTTTGGTGTTTAATGGTGGTGGAAAATGCTGTTCCATAGAATCTCCTATAAGTGTTCAATTTTGTTGAGATCTGGTGACTGAGACGGCCATTGGCATATGGTTTACATTGTTTTCATGCTCATCCGGCATTTTTATACATGATGGGATGTTAATTGCTTACTATCTCAGGAACCACACCTGTGTGGAAGCATTTGCTTTCAATATACCTTGCATCCCACATTTACTCAAGTGTTTCCATTATTTTGGCAGTTACCTGTACATGTGTTGTGTGTAACACTTCAATCTTTCTGAGATCGTGTGTGGGCAGTAGGGCATTTTATCGCAGACGTTATCTATCAAAGCACTCAGGCAACTCTGATCAGTGTGACTGACTGACTGGAAGCACTGTTCTGTGATGATTACTCTCTCCATCTAATCAGACGTATTCCTCTCCACCCACAGACCCACATCTCTAGTCACACTGACTGGATGTGGCTACGCAACACTGGAATTTCAATCTCAAATGCGTTTCAGAGAGAGGTCATGTAGAATAACAGATTGCTCACACATACTGCTTCCTTGAATTAATATCACCTCTATTAAGAGTTGAGAAACATGCGGAGGCTGTATATTCTTCCCTATCCCAAAAAATGTAGAGTCAAATATATTAGTAAAACACACATTCTAGTTGCGGAAAGGTACAGAATTCTTTAACAGAGCGGGAATGTCTACATACAACAGTATTTTCCCCCTGTGTACAAATGAGGCAGCTCCTGTAGGCACCCATGTCTGTGTGTACTGAAATGTTTGACAGGTAAAGGATTCACTCTGCGAGCTCTAACGTGTGCATCAAAATGACTATTTCAGTTGAATCATTCAGGAGGCCGCCATGTGGAAAATACACATCTGAAATTTCCACATGCCTTGGATCCGCATCCAGATTCCACACCCAGGCATGCGGTCTCTTCATAGAACATCAAAGCCACGCTGTGTTGATGACATGTTAAGTTTAATAGACCCAAGAGGAAGGAAGCTTTCACATGTCACTTCGCCTCTGCTTCTAGCTGCTTAGAATTCCACTTTAAGGCCACTTGAGACCAGATGTCACATTCTTGGAGTGTCTCTTAATGAACACTCGTTGTATCGATAAATTGAATAAATGAAGAGGTGCGGAATCTCAGAGTCCTGGGACTCCCCTGAGTGACGACTGCTCAATTGAGTTGTTTGAATGGAGTGCTAATGATGAAAGGCAGCTTTTCTATCCTTCCGTCTCGCTCTCTCCCTCCCTCCCCTAGATGGGATAGACTAGAAGATGTAAAGGACGGGTTGGTTCTGTGTCTGACAGAACAGATATCTGATAAGTGACACATTTGTAGTTCTTTAAGAGTGGCTGCCTTAATTACTGTCAACCGTGGACAGAGGAAGAATCAGATGATAAATTAGCATTCTGTTTAACTCTCCGGGGAGAAAGAGAGGGAGAGGCAGCAAAACACAGACAGAATCTAAAGGAATACATTTCCATTTATTTAGCACTGCTGTGCCTCTAATTAGTTCACTAGTGGGACCTTTCAGTCGGTCCATTTAATTGATTCAAGTGTTTTTGATTGCGCCTGTCCATTTGATGTCTACACTGATAGGGAGTAATTTGATGTCTACACTGATAGGGAGTAATTTGATGTCTACACTGATAGGGAGTAATTTGATGTCTACACTGATAGGGAGTAATTTGATGTCTACACTGATAGGGAGTAATTTGATGTCTACACTGATAGGGAGTAATTTGATGTCTACACTGATAGGGAGTAATTTGATGTCTACACTGATAGGGAGTAATTTGATGTTTACACTGATAGGGAGTAATTTGATGTCTACACTGATAGGGAGTAATTTGATGTCTACACTGATAGGGAGTAATTTGATGTCTACACTGATAGGGAGTAATTTGATGTCTACACTGATAGGGAGTAATTTGATGTCTACACTGATAGGGAGTAATTTGATGTCTACACTGATAGGGAGTAATTTGATGTCTACACTGATAGGGAGTAATTTGATATCTACACTGATAGGGAGTAATTTGATGTCTACACTGATAGGGAGTAATTTGATGTTTAGTTGATGTTGGTCATCTTATTTCTTTCTCGTTCAACATTGGATTTTTCCATCCTCAAATTATTCGCAAGAACCCAGAAATAAATAAATCAACAAAGAAAGACCTTGTGGACAGATATATTTAGTAAGGTGTGCTACAGGCTCATATATAAATGGGAATCTGAGGTTTACACACTTTGATAGTTTAAAAAAAAAATGGTTCAAGGCCAGGCCGCACAAATTCCTTCATTCTATGACGTCTCTCTCCTTATTTTTGTAGGCCGTCATTGTAAATGAGAATTTGTTCTTAACTGACTTGCCTAGTTAAATAAAGGTTGTGGGGGGGGGGAGAACCGAGTTTGGGAAACCCTGGTGTAAAGTGTAAATAGTAGGGAGATAGTTGTAACCCTTACTAGCTAACATTGTCATTAAAAAGGCCACTACTTTGTACCACTCTCTACCGTGGAGAAAGATGAAGTAGCACTAGTCTGAGGTGGCACCTCAACAGTACATGTAGAGAGAGTCAGAGGGATAAGAAACAGTTACCATCAGCCCTGAGACATTGTGACCGTGCGTTGGATAGTAAGAGGGGGTGATGACAGACAGATCGGGCAATGCCAGCCAATCAGGAGACAGGAGATGACTAAGCCTTCTGGGAACCTCTCTGCCACACTGCAGCCGTCACAACTGTCACCCCTAATTAAGAGCTCTCTGCAAATATCTGCATGGCTTTAATGGGAATTATATGCGACACCACCATTTATTCTCAATGTCTGACTGGTAAGTTAACGCTCTCTTTCCCTTTTCCCCCTTATTTTCTCAACTCCCCTCTGTCTCTCTGCAGGACTCTGCCGCTCTCTTAGATGCACATGCACACACAAACCAATGTCTAAAGTACTTGCTAAATAGATGTGTCAGCAGTCAGAATAGTGAGAATAAGATTGCTGTTCACAGGCTTTCCTTTAGGGGGCGCTACAGGCGATCATACAGGGCAGTGATCAGGATGGATACTTCCTCATAGGGGCGTTTAGTGTCTTTGATAACAAGAGGCTACATGATTGAAGTGATATTCAAAGACAGTATAGAGTATGAGAAAAATGAAATCCCAGAGAAGCACAGGAATCTCTGAATCCTCTCTGTTTTGTGCGAAGCCATTTCATTCTGATGATGCATCCTTTTTTCATTCAGTATCTTTGTTCCTTTTGTTCAACATCAGGGAAATGGCAAAAGTACATGCTTTGTTTGACTCCCCCTAAATGTAAGTGTTGTCTTGCTGTGATCTTTCCTGCTGTATGCTTGTCTGTCTTCAAAGAGCTGACAGAAAAGATATATCTGGTTTTGATGATAGAGAAATTCAGATTCTAGCATAGGGCATTTATTACAAACAAAGTGATAGAGAGAGAGAGAGAGAGAGAGAGAGAGAGAGAGAGAGAGAGAGAGAGAGAGAGAGAGAGAGAGAGAGAGAGAGAGAGAGAGAGAGAGAGAGAGAGAGAGAGAGAGAGAGAGAGAGAGAGAGAGAGAGAGAGAGAGAGAGAGAGAGAGAGAGAGAGAGAGAGAGAGAGAGAGAGAGAGAGAGAGAGAGAGAGAGAGAGAGAGAGAGAGAGAGAGAGAGAGACTGAACAGACTGAAATAAAATACCAACTAGGCGATATTCAAAGCTCAAGTTTTTCCAGCCTTCAAAGTTTTCCGTCCTCATACAAAATAAAATAACAACCTTACATGCAAGAATGCAAGCATATAAAAACATGCCAGTTTAGTGGCACTGGAAAACAAAATGAATTGTTGAGATATTTTTTAAAATAGTCACAGTGGAGGTATGCCTGGAGAAGAAGCTGCACTGAGCTCAGGTTTAATATCTCTCAAGTGAGAGCCACTGACAGCCACAGTCGCACACAGTTATCCCTGATCCCATAAAGAACAGCTGTGTCTGCGGCTCTGCACACAGGGTACTCCATTATGGATCGGAAGCTGAATGGGAAATGAACAAAGCACAGTGCCAGGGCACTGAAATATGGATTTTAGTTTCTGCTCCCTCTCCTTCGTTACCCCCTCTCCTCTCTCTCCCCTCTGTTCCCTCTCTGCCCCCGCTCTCTCTCCCTCTCTCTCTTCCCTCCCGCGCTGTCATTCCCTGAACAGGTACCACAGAGAGGAGCTCCATCAATATAAATGAGCAGTAGTAGCCACCTGAGGAGGAAGTATTCCTGGGCTGCTATTGACATTCACACTCAGACATTCTACTCCATTCTACTCCATACACAATGTCCTATTGAGCTAAATCCTCTCAGCCCACGGAGCAACTTGGCCTAATCCTCTACTGCAATAATTGGCCAAATATCCATTACTTTATCTCAGTGAAAAGTTGAAGAATATGTGAAAGATATGTGGGGACATGATGCATAGGCCTACTTCTTTGTGTGTTCAACTGCTCTCCCTAAGAGATGCTTTGATCCGGGGTAAGAGAAGAGAAGAAATACCCCAAAATACAGCAACAAATATGTATTGTCACAAACACCAGATAGGTGCAGTGAAATATGTTGTTTTACAGGGTCAGCCATAGTAGTACGGCGTCCTTGGAACAAATTGGGGTTAAGCGCCTTGCTCAATGGCACATCAACAGGTTTTTCTACTTGTCGGCTCGGGTATTCAAACCAGTGACATTTCGGTTACTGACCCAACACACTAACCACTAGGGAGATAGTGTTAGGTAAGAAAACAAAGAGGTGAAGTAACAGGAGAGAAAACAACTCCAGAGAAAATAAATATACATCTGCAGAGACACATCTCCAACCTCATAGTCATATCACATAAACAGGCTACATTTACGCTTTACAGCGCCAGCACCACTTTCCCAATACAAACAGCATCACATTAAAGACATGCTTTCAGAGAGACTTCATGTCTTCACCGAGAGGCTCTGAGCTTGAGAGTAACCTTGTTGCAAACAGATTTCTTGACACATACATTTTTTCCACACCTGGTCTTACTCTGAAATATTCTACAAATTGGTGGTTTGGCCATTGTATCGCAGGCACAAAAACACACGGACACACATATGCACGCAAGCACATGCACACAAACATATTATTACCCTGACGGAGGTGCAGCACGTGGGGTAGAGGGGATAATTAGAAAGAGTACAAATATTAATGGAAATTAAAAACAGACTAACAACCCCAATTATTACATTAGCCGGCCAATTTAGATCAAAGCTCAGAGAAGCCAGCAAGGATTTGTTGAAATAGACCAGTGGCCTCTCTGCATTAACAATCATCCCCATCCAGGAAGAATAGAGTAGAAACAGCCACACATTCTGCCTGCAAGTCAGACTGCAGTATAAAGCCAGCCACATTCCCTTGCTCTCCAGGCTGAATGGATGAGGCAGAGGGCAACACTGCTTTTTTCTCCACCCCATAAAGACAGAGGGCCCTGGAGACAGATGACTCGTTAAATGGCTGCTTTCTTCCCGGTCCCTGAGGTTTCTTAACACAAGGACAATAGGCAGATCCCAGGAGACGGCCGTACAGGGAAACACACTATGTATAATTAGAGTAAAGATGTGGCTGCTGCCGTTTGGTGGGGGAGGAGGAGGAGGAAGGGGAAGAGGAGTGGGAGGGGGGGGCAGGTTGGGTTTGTGCTGCTGCTGCAGTTTTCCTCCACCGCTGCTTGCTAACCTCCCTCCCTTCTATTGCCCAATCTACTTCCACGACTCAATCTCACCAACACTTCCAATCCGGCCAATCACCAACACCCTGAGGCTACATTAGCGCCCTATTGGCAAGCTGTGGGCAACCAAAGCCTGGCGAATCAGGTGGAGCCAGGAGCTGAATGGATTTTTTGGTTTGGCTGTGGGAGGTGCGAGGCCTGCCAATGAGGGCTCAGGAGTGGCATTGTGTGTCTCTGAGGGAGGCTGCCAGAGGGGTCAAGGCTGAGGACTGCAGGCTGACAGTTATTTAGTGAGGGGCAGAGCTCTCTGTCAGTCAGTGGAGGCAATGCCTTTGTACAGCTAGGTCCGCTGTAATGGGACTGTCACCCTCTAATTGTCCAACTGGGATGCTGCAAATACAGGCACAAGCACTTAGGACACAAACGTGCGGGCTCAAGCGGGGACACACACACACACACACACACACACACACACACACACACACACACACACACACACACACACACACACACACACACACACACACACACACACACACACACACACACACACACACACACACACACACACACACACACACACACACACACACACACACATCCTATACAAGTTTCCTAATGCATTTTAATGTTACGTTTTTAATAAAAACTAGCGGTAACATAGAGACATTATGCTAGACTAAAATAACAGTGGAATATGAATGTATTAATAAACCAATAAAGTGTTCCCATCTAGTTCTGAATAAACAGCATTACCATGCCATAGAGATTATTCTCTCCCACACATACACCAACTCCAGCTGCTGAACTGAACACCAGGTTTATTGAGTCGAGAGACAACAGGGTTTCATTTAGTGCCAAAACGGGTTCCTGGAAATGGTGCACAGTTGTGTACAACGTCATCCATTTCTCATGATATGTAACGTCCTGCAAAGACGTACATTTTAGTTTCCTGCAATTCGTAACATATGTTACGAATTCAAATTTCGTACAATATGTTACGAATTTGTAAGTGCTGAATCTCACCGGAGAAATCATCAGAGCGAGGGAAACAGCGCCCTCTGTCTCAGTATGTGTAGCCCATGTATCTGTTGCTGTCTGGACCAAAAGAGTACAACATGTTGCCGCCGTAGCATTTGATTGATCGATCCCAGCAAGCATTTGGCCAGTTTGGATTTGGCTTCAGATCACTCAACTCACTTCCTTGGCAAAACATCATTTTCAGAAAAACTTCTCCGTTTCTGGTCTGCTTGTGTTGATGTCCTGCAGTAGCTAGTGTGCTAAATCGTCCCTTTCCTAAGCCATGGATGGAGATGGGGATTTGGACTTGTAGTTTTGATGGCGATTCTGATCTAACCATAAATGAATATGTTGTGCCACTGGCCTGAGACGATTGAAGTTCAATATGTAGCCTAGTAGGCTCACATTAACCAGCTAGCTAGCTAACTTAGCTGGTTCATTGTTGCCCATGGGAGGAAGTCAGTCTAGCAAGCATTTTAGCTAGGTAGCCTATGACAACAAAAACTAAAATTGTACTGTATGACAGAGCCATAGACCCATTTTGCCAACATGAAAGAGAGGAGGATGGCATTGACGTTCAACTAGTCTACAAGCAGGATGAAGGTCTACACCTGTTGTATTCGGCGCATGTGACAAATAACGTTTGATTTGTAATATGGCTTTTTACTGGCTTTGCTTGGCTTCCTCAGGGATTTTACCCACGCACCGCTACTGAACTTGATAACTCCATAACACCTATCCTGAGGTGAGGTCTCATATTAGGGATCATTGGTTGTCTTTAGTAAAGGAACAACATGAGCCTAGTCTGATTGGTGTCTGCCTCATTGTCCTTGACATGGTGAAAAGAATGTCATAACTTTCCAAAGCACACCGTCCAGATTACAGCTCCAACCCACTTCAGAGTGGGCGTTCGCCTTCACATACCAGGACTTCAATCAAAGGCCCTCTCATTCCATTCTTCTGCTTTGCCCAAGGACTGTGTTTTTACAACCTTACCTCCTATTTCCATCCCTTCTTTTATCATGATTTTGTTCTTTGGTGTGTCTGTCTGACTGGCAGTCAGTGGTGAGGCTTGGTGGAGAGGAGAGAGCGAAGCAGAGAGGCTCATCTTACCTCGTTTGGACTGGTTTCCATCAGATGTGGCTCATTGGGTCCAGTCTTAGGTGCTGGAGGAGACAGTTGACATGCGACTGCCACAAATGGCCTGAAACTAATGCTGCTCTCTCTCACCTCATAGATTTACTATGCTCTTCAAATGGCTTATATCTCCCTCTCTCCTCCTATCTCAACTGTCCCCTTTTCTCTCTTTCATTTATCTGCCCCCTCTATCTGCTATCTATTTAGGCCTAGCTGTTTTTCAATCTCTATTTCTATTCCTCTTCCCTCTGTCATGAGCAAAAAATGTATTTGACAGTGAAGGCATCGGAAGCATATTGCATTCTACCACAATGGTAAACCATTGCCACCAAAGCAACACTTCTTGAGATTGATCATGAGTGAATTGCACATAAAACCTCTGCAGTGGAATGCTGGGGCTGTTAGTTTCACTCTGATAATTTCCCCTCTGTTCATAAGGGGAAGGGGTTTACTCAATGTGTCATGCAGTAATGTCCCTTATAAACGTGTTTAATAAACCGATCCTGGACCAACACACCACTGCAGCAGCAGCTGGACTGTCTAGGATTTTCAGCACTGCACAGGGGAGAGAGAGAAAGAGAGGAGATGGTGAATGGTGATGGTGGGTGGTGGTGGGTGGTGGAGGTGATGGGTGGCGGGGGTGGGTGGTGGTGTGTGTTGGAGGTGGTGATGGTGGTGGTGGGTGGTGGGATGTGATGGTGGTGGTGGAGGTGATGGGTTGCGGTGGTGGGTGGTGGTGTGTGGTGGAGGTGGTGATGGTGGTGGTGGGTGGTGGGATGTGATGGTGGTGGTGAGTGGTGGTGTGTGGTGGAGGTGGTGGTGGTGGGTGGGTGGTGGTAGTGGTGGGTTGTAATGGTGGTGGTATTTGGTATTTTATTAGGATCCCCATTAGCTGTTGCAAAAGCAGCAGCTACTCTTCCTGGGGTCCACACAAAACATGACATAATACAGAATGACATAATACAGAACATCAATAGACAATAACAGCTCAAGGACATAACTACAGTTGAAGTTGGAAGTTTACATAAACTTAGGTTGGAGTCATTAAAACTCGTTTTTCAACCACTCCACCAATTTCTTGTTAACAAACTATAGTTTTGGCAAGTCTGTTAGGACATCTACTTTGTGCATGACACAAGTCATGTTTCCAAAAATTGTTTACAGACAGATTAGTTAACTCATAATTCACTGTATCACAATTCCAGGGGGTCAGAAGTTTACATACACTAAGTTGACTGTGCCTTTAAACAGCTAGGAAAATAGAAGCTTCTGATAGGCTAATTGACATAATTTGAGTCAATTGGAGGTGTACCTGTGGATGTATTTCAAGGCCTACCTTCAAACTCAGTGCCTCTTTGCTTGACATCATGGGCAAATCAAAAGAAATCAGCCAAGACCTCAGAAAAACAATTGTAGACCTCCACAAGTCTGGTTCATCCTTGGGAGCAATTTCCAAACGCCTGAAGGTACCACGTTCATCTGTACAAACAATAGTACGCATGTATAAACACAATGGACCTCGCAGCCATCATACCGCTCAGGAAAGAGACGTGTTCTGTCTCCTAGAGATGAACGTACTTTGGTGCAAAGTGCAAATCAACCCCAGAACAACAGCAAAGGACCTTGTGAAGATGCTGGAGGAAACGGGTACAAAAGTATCTACATCCACAGCAATATGAACATAACCTGAAAGGCCGCTCAGCAAGGAAGAAGCCACTGCTCCAAAACCTCCATAAAAAATGCCAGACTACGTTTTGCAACTGCACATGGGGACAAAGATCGTCGTTTTTGGAGAAATGTCTTCTGGTCTGACGAAACAAAAATAGAACTGTTTGGCCATAATGACCATCGTTATGTCTGGAGGAAAAAGGTGTTCTTGCAAACCGAAGAACACCATCCCAACCGTGAAGCACGGGGGGTGGCAGCATCATGTTGTGGGGGTTCTTTGCTGCAGGAGGGACTGGTGCACTTCACAAAATAGATGGCATCATGAGGGAGGAAAATTATGTGGATATATTTAAGCAACATCTCAAGACATCAGTCAGGAATTTAAAGCTTTGTTGCAAATGGGTCTTCCAAATGGACATTGACCTCAAGCATACTTCCAAAGTTGTTGCAAAATGGCTTAAGGACAACAAAGTCAAGGTATTGGAGTGGCCATCAAAAAGTCCTGACCTTAATCCTATTGAAAATGTGTGGGCAGAACTGAATGGTGGAGGGTGGTGGTGGTGGTGGGTGGTGGTGGTAGGTGAGGATAATAAGGATATGGCCGGAGCCAGACATCCCTGGAAAGAACAGTAAAATCAGATGATTAAAGTGGACATCAGACTCCCTCCACTCCAGGCCAGCACTAATGGACTTAAAACAGAGAACAGTCCCTAATTGGAAACCAACTGGCTGATCATGAATGTTGTGTGTTTATTGTTTATTATCCAGACTCTGTTTTAGATGTAATTGGGGTTAAACAAACCACAAACAATAACTCAGGCACATTTACCTCCTGCGGCCTCATATGACTTGTGTTGATGGAAACATTTCTCCATGTGGTCAACTAAATCAAACCGGCCAACCTGGTGAAGGTTTCTCAGATGAAAACAGGGAATTACTTTAAGTTGTGAACCCTGGTGAATCTGGCTGTGTGGGACTGTCTCACCTCATAAAAGAGCTAGAGAGATAGTCGGAGAGTTTCTACAGCTCTGGACGTATGGGGGAATCAGTGTGCTGCTGTAGCCACAGAGGTTGTTCTCGGCCACCTCTAAGGGTGTTTTCACACTTGGTCCAGAGCACACTCAGCCAATTTTTGTGCAGTGTGAACACTCCAAAGGAACTCAGACCCTTCAAAAGGGCCACCGAAGCGAACCAAACTGAAGTGGTTTGAGTTCAGTTCGCTGGAATTCCTCAGTCCGGTTCCCTTTTTTAAGGCAATGTGAACACAACGCTCCCCAGGCTTGGGGACTGCAACACCGTTTCCCCTCCCATAACCCTCATATTGGTGCCACAAAAGAGAAAAGATGATAAGGTTCAGGTTTGCGGAAAAACCTTTTTTGGATATTGATTTAGAGATTGTCAAACATGCACAGAAATGTTCAAATATGTGTGCATTTTATGTTCATATTATTTGTTTGCAATATGTGATCTACAGGCTAAGAGCACTTCATAAGCAGTTTATTTGATAGTGGGGTTTGAATAGTGTGAGAAGACACCAACATATTGGGTGAGAATCATAACATAGGGTAGAAAATCTATTCTAGGTCTTAAAGGGGCAGTAGCCTACGTTGGGAGTACAATATTCAATTACAGCATTATTTAATCTGTAGTTCTTCTTCTGCTATTTATTCTGTTACCAATAATATTGATGTACATGTTAATAGTATCTTCTGATTACAATTATTAGGTCAAATCTTTTAACTAAATGCAATCTATTAGCTTCCAAAACGTAAGTACACTCCTAGAAAAAAGGTTTCCAAAAGGGTCCGCATAGGAGAACCCTTTTGGTTCCAGGTAGAATCATTTTTGGATTCAGGTTGAACCCTTTTGGGTTCCATATAGAACCCTCTGTGCAAAGGGTTCTACATGGAACCTAAAAGAGTTCTACCTGGAACCAAAGGGGTTCGACCTGGAACCAAAAATGCTTCTTCAAAGGGAACCTTTTAGGTTGTAGATAGCAATTTTTTTACTAAGTGTATAGGTATATCTAGCTGTTCTGATGTAATGGCTTGTCCTGTACTTTGTAAAAACGCAGAGTACATTGAATGAATGTTGGAAAAATATCCTGGATCCTTTCTAAACATAGAAATGCGAATGCAAAGAGAACGCAGACCACAAAATAGGTGAAGTGAACTGGCAAAAGAGCTGAGTCCTAATTCAAATGCAAGGGCAGTGTGAATACAAAGATAACTGAGTTATTTAGCTTTTTTTTTTACCCCAGAGTTCACTTTAAAGAGGACTGAGATCGGTTATTTTAAAGAGGACTATATGTGAAAACCCCCTAAGACAAGAGAGATAAAGAACTAAATCCCTTCTTCTCTCTTCACTGGCTAGCTGTCACAATGGAACGGCCCAGTAGGCCAAGCGGTGTTGCAGGGAGAAGAGGGCATTTAATACCGCACTGGGCCACAGATGTGATGCACCCCCCCCCATGGTTAAGGAACAGAGCTCTTTTACTACAGCTAAAGGCTATAACCGAAGCATGCGCTTACACACACACACACACACGCGCTTACACACACACACACACACACACACACACACACACACACACACACACACACACACACACACACACACACACACACACACACACACACACACACACACACACACACACACACACACACAAAGGAACCGCCGGGGTGTCAGTAAACCCAACCATCTGACGCTGAATATGAAGGAGATGAAAGGAGATGAAGGGGTGTTCATTTCTCCAGCAGGGTGGTACAATCCTACGCCTCCCCTCATCCACCCTGCTCCTGTAGTCTGTGTGTTTGTGTGGGTGAGTGAATGAGTGTTTTTTGCTTTGGTGGAAAATCTGCCCTCTTGCCGACTCGTTGGTGAAAGGCGATTTCAGTAATCCGGGAGTGTAAGCCGCGCGATACAAATGGGCGTGAGGGAGCTCTGTGTTGGCCCAGAGAAAGCTATCCCTGGCCTGGATGTCTGAACAGAGGCAGCACAGTTTCCAGGAGCATCCTGGAACCATGGAGCTAACAGAAAACTAACCACACTGGCAGAGCTGCCATATAATGCCAACAGGAATGGAGTTGGTTTGTCACTTCTAAGACAGTTATAGTAAAATCCCTGCTGTCTAATGAGCTAGTTTACGTCATTTAAACAACTCCTGCATGGCTGCATACACACACACAAGCAACTGAAAGTGTGCTAAACACTCCTAAATTCATTGAACAACTGGTGAAGCAGCGCTGTGTGTGTGTCCATCTGTCTGTATCCTCTTGTCTGGGTTTCTGTCTGTGTAGAGTTTTAAGGCGTACCAGAGCAATCACTTGGCGCTGCATCACCACTCAAATCATTCTCTTTACCTGCTGAAGGTCCTTGATAGAAACTACCAGTGTGGTGTTCTGTTCAGCCCTTCATAGTGATTGTATGAGATCTATTCTACCCTTCTCTTCAGTTGCCTAGGTGAGTGACCCTTAGACAAACGTGGGATGTCTGGCTTGAAGATGTCTCCGGCTTTGGCTCAAATAAAAGTAAAAAGCCTTATGATCCGCGGGAGCGAAAACAGAGCAAGATCGAGTTGTTGTTATCAGAATTGACGATGAACTAATTTCTAGTTTACAACACAGGCATAAGCAACTACCAACTGAAAATAGGATGATATATACAGTAGCTTTTTAACATTTCAAAAAGAGAACTTCGACTTAACTGCACATCAGTAGTTCTTGATAAGTGTGATAACTGTCACTCACTCTGACAAGCATTTGTGGGAAGGGTCCTCTAGAGTTTTCGGGCACATTGATTGGTGGGATGACCCAGTCTCGCTTCTGTCGTCTCAGACCATTGGCAGAAGAGCTTCTTTGATGTTTCCGTGGAAACTTGATAACCCTGGGATTAGAGTCCCAGGCCCTTGCAATCATATCCTCCACTCCAATCTGAAAAGACAAGAAATCAACACATACTGTACATTGGCTGACCTACAGTATTCAACAATAACTTGAGAGCCAACTACACAATGTAAAGTCTCAATAGAAAGGAGTAGTGTGTCAATTAATTATTTGTTCATCTTCTAAAAGTGTAGAGTATGGAAAGTACAGGTGACTAATCCGTCATGAAAATCAACCTTGTCAGATGACAAGGAACAGAATAAAACACCTATTCACTGTTTCTTGAAGATAATACAAAAATGAATGAAAATAAAAAGATTTCCAATTCAAATATAATCCACGCTTTTGACTCTTCACCTTAACACACTTGGCGTTAATCACCTAAGAGGACCCAGCCTTAGCATGAATTTCAGGCATTAGTCTTGCAGAAAGCTTACCAATTGCCTCTGCACAGTCCACAGAGGTTGACTTCTATGTCTTTATCCAGCAAAAACCTTCTCAGTCTGAAAAATCACAGTTGGATGTCTCCAACTTGACCTTCTGAGTCTCAGAACTATGCTGCTCCGTGTGACGCATTCCGTGACATATCCCCCTGAAAGAGGCCTTACTCCAAATGAAAAGGGCTTGATGAAATATCACTTCAATAACAGCAAGATCAGAATGTTAGGAGGACCAACAGTGATCCTGCAGTGTGAGATCATTGCCATTCACTGCTATTATGAGCAAAGACTAGTTTCCCAGAGCATGTACGTATGTAAATACTGTTAGACAAAAGAGGAGAATAAAATACAAAAACTGAAAACATAAACATGTTTTTAATTATACTGAACAAAAATATAAACGCAACATGCAACATTTTTTATTATTCTACTGAGTTACAGATCATATGAGCAAATCAGTCAATTTAAATTCATTAGGCCCTAATCTGTGGATTTTGCATGCATGGATGGGAGCACAGTTATGGTTGGGCCTGGGAGGGCAAAGGCCAAGCACACTCACTGGGGAGCCAGGCCCAGCCAATCAAAATGAGTTTTCCACCACAAAAGAGCTTTATTACAGACAGAAATACTCCTCAGTTTCATCAGCTGTCCGGGTGGCTGGTCTCAGATGATCCCACAGGTGAAGAAGCTGGATGTGGAGGTCCTGGGCTGGCGTGGTTACACCTGGTCTGTGGTTGTGAGGTCGGTTGGACGTAATAACAAATTCTCTAAAACGACGTTGGAGGTGGCTTATGGTAGAGAAAGTATCATTAAATTCTCTGGCAACAGCTCTGGTGGACATTCCTGCAGTAAGCATGCCAATTGGGGCGGCAGGTAGCCTAGTGGTTAGAGCGTTGGGCCAGTAACCGAAAGGTTGCTGGATCAAATCCGCCGAGCTGACAAGGTGAAAATGTGTCGTTCTCCCCTTGAACAAGGCAGTTAACCCACTGTTCCCCAGTAGGCCATCATTGTAAATAAGAATTTGTTCTTAACTGACTGCCTAGTTA